>NW_022589714.1:34595156-34625969 GCF_004348235.1 Phoca vitulina
TTTTTTTTTTTTTTTTTTTTTTAACTATGCTCAGGGGCAATTAAGTTCTTGGGGAGGTAGCTCATTCTGGTATTGCAAAGTTCTTTAATAAATTCCTTAATGTGAAATTAAAATATTGCTAACTAGAATATCCCCATTTCTATCCTAACTCTAACCCATAAGCCAGACAGATGAATTCTTTTTTTTTCCCCTATAAGAACATCCTTTAAAATGTTTCATTATCTTGTTCACTGGTTATATATTTAACCAACAGTGTTTTGTTCCCTTTTAAGTTAAACCCGTTCACTCTCCAAACAGATGCTCAGAAAATGAAAGCTTAATTTCTTGTACTGTTAACATCTTTGAATATATTCCAGATTGGCTTTTTCTCTTTTAGAGCCCTGCAGCCTGAATTAAATATGTTGCTGCTTCTGTGCATTCTGCAGCCTAGTGGAAGGCACTTGAAGACCTTCTATCATTGCTTAGCAAACATGGACTGAGCAAGAACATTAGATCTTCAATCAGAAGGATTTAGAGAATCTATATAGAACTATGACCAATTTTGTATAGAAAGTAACTTGATATTTAGAAATCACATCTTAAAGTGTTCCCTCCTCCCAACTTTAAAGTAAATCTCCATATTCTGTGAACTTAATATTTACCTTACCTCTGTAAACATCATCTCTGCTTTGTTATGAATTCTAGTATTTAAATGTAAACAATACAATTTTCTCAGTAATTGATAACGTGGCATGATCTTCCAAAGTCATCTGTGCAGCAAAACTAGGCAGGAATAGAAATACATGGACAGACACCTTTCTATCTCACTTTTTTTATATAACTATGCACACTTGGAAGGTTACCCAGAACATTGAGTGGTTCAGAAACTCTCAGAGGAATCAGTCTTTGCCAATAGGATGCACCACTACATATTTCAAATCTAATCTGTTGTTTGTAGCTCATTTTCATACCATATTAGAACTTGGCAAAAAGATATTTTTTGACTGTTTTTGCCCTGTGTTGGGCAGAGGGGCCCACAAAGTAAATGAAATTTGTATTTAGGAAAGTGCCAGAGTTTTAGAGTGCTAAAATAAGGTGGAAAATCAGTAACTCTGTTGGAGAAAGAGCAGGAATATTCTAAATGTACAGGGGGTGAGGGAATCATCATGAAGTCTTTACTGGAATCCACTTTTGCTCAGAAGATATCGGCCAATGAAGTCTTTAGTCTGAAAACCTGGCATCATTAGAAATGTCAGCAGCATAGATAAATTTTCCAAAAATCTACCCATATTCATCATACAATAAGGTTAGCTGTTTTTATAAAATCTTTTGCCACTTATTGAGGGGGCAAATATTCGTGATATAAAAACACTCATGGGAGAGCAGCTTAAATGAGCAGTTTTAAAGGTGGAAATGGCTCAAGGCCATAAAAAATCAATGAGATTAAATTAGAAAACATGAAAAACATTACAACTGAAAAATAGCCTTAGTAATAGGAGGTATTTTAGTTTCATAATTATGGAATAATAGCTTGAGCTTATACTGGGTGCTCTGGCACTTTAGAAGACCTTCATATAACAGTCATGAGGAAGCGTTTCATCAAAAAGAGGGCTTTTGTAGGTTCAAACTTTTTTTTTTTCTTTAGGTCTGTTTTTTGTTTTGTTTTTTCCTTTAAACTCTTGGATCAAGGGCTGCCTATCAGCATATTGTGAGGAAACTGCCCTACTGCCCACGAAACCCCCACCCAGAAGCAGGTCGTGTAGGAATGGCTTAGCACCAGGATCCCCACAAACTACGAGTTGTGTGTGGGGTGAAGGGGCAGCCCCCTTTCCGGCCATGCCCTGTTTCCTGGCTGGAGGGGCTCTTTGTACTGGACCCTTGCCCCCACGTACGGTGGGGCATTCCATGCCATGTAGGGCGCACAGGGCAGCATGCTAGGAGGACAGTGGGGGACTGGCTATCAGAGGCCTGTATCATTCCACCTGGGTAGGATTCTGATTTAGAGGTGTTCAGTCATAATCGCACAGATGCTAGCATCTAGAACAATGGGTCCATCCCTCAAGCAAGAAAAGCATTAAGGTATTAAATAAGATCACAGTACCCTTTAACACCTAACACTTTTAACACCTGTTAAAACTCACTTACCTCATAAGAAACACTTACTTGAATGTCCCTCTCACAAAGCTCAGTGAGTAACTCCACACATAACATTTCTAATGAGCACTAAACATGAAGATTGGACTTTTTTCTCTTCTCTTCCTCCAGGAGTCTCTCATTCTCAATCCATTCAACATAATTAACAAGTAAATCAGTCTAGCTATTAAAACAAAGACATGTATCATATGATCTCACTGATATGAAGAATTCTTAATCTCAGGAAACAGGATTGCTGGAATGGAGGGGGGTGGGAGGGATGGGGTGGCTGGGTGATGGACACTGGGGAGGGTATGTGCTATGGTGAGCGCTGTGAATTGTGTAAGACTGATGAATCACAGACCTGTACCCCTGAAACAAATAATACATTATATGTATGGTGATTAACATAACATAATAAAAAAACCAAAAAAACTGATAGCCTAAACCTTATAGAAGACAATGTTATCAAATAAAGTTAGACCCAGATGATAATTTAGAATCCTCTATTTCTGTTAATTTATAAGAAATATCAGAGATACTAAATGACTCAATAGAGTTTTTACAGACACATAGTCCGGGCTAGAAACAAAAAACCTAATCTAGTATATTTTCCTCTGCTGTTCAATGATACATCTCATGCCTTCATAAAATGATAAATGAAATTTTGATGGATATTTTAAAAAGAAAGGGGATATTTAGAAAATAGATGGACTGATTATTTTGGTGTAATGTGGACATTGGCTTGTTTAGGATATAGTTTCTAGTGTTAACTCCTACTTACATGCCTTGGAATTTTAGTAAATTTTAGGTACTTTGAGGGATTTCATCAACAATTACAAGCTAGTACTTTGGCTCAGACTATTTTTTAAAACATTTAAGTGAAAAGAAATACAAAATGGGAATTCATTTGGTACATGAATTTCTCCTATTTTAAATTGGGTTCTGCCTAACTGGACTATGCTTTCCTTGAAGATACAATACATATAAAATATGATAGTTCCTTGAAGGTATAATGTCTTACCAGTGCTTAGAGAGTGTTGTTCAAACAGTCAATGCCTCATATATGTTGTGAAGGCTGCACTTAAGATAAACCCTTTGTGACTATTGGGGTCATGCCCCAGTTTAACAGTGAGGTGACATCTTCAGTGCTGGTAGCCTCAACTTCTCCCCCTGCCTCTTGTCAAAGTCTTCCTTCTGATACTTCAATAAAGACTAAATGAACCCAAGATTTAAAACTAACCCTGGGGATTTTGCATTCTAATAAAGATCAAAGCATCTAGCTAAATTTATAAATTCTTGATTGTGGAAATTTGGGCATCAGCAAGAATTAAGGTATGGGGGAAAAAAAAAACGAAACTTTCCAGTTCCTGGCAGTCACATGGCTCTAAGTAATAAATATTTGAGTTATTTGATTTTTTAAATAATAAATTTAAAAAATTAAAAAAAAATTTTTTTAAATAAAAATTGCCTATTGCTTTCATTATACAATATGAGCCCCAAGAATATTTCAGCTGCCTATAAAATGCCAGCAGTGTTTTTGGGTTATGTGCAAGGAATGTATTTCAAATATAGAAAAGTAATTCAAGCTAGCATTTTGTTCAGAATTACTAGTCTCAGTTGTGTTACTCCCTAGGGTAATAATTCAGAGGCTTTTGAACTTGATAAGGCCAATTTGAGCCAATTCCATTAGGTACTCTAACATGGCCTGAAGGGACATAGCTTGCATAAGATGTAATTTTCAGGTTATAAATTAATTTTAACCATGTCTATAAGATTTCCCTGTCTAGAATACCCAGAACACTTAAAAATAAATGCTTTGGGATTTTTTTTTAAGCTTGGAAAGTTGGGAGGGGATTAGATATATGGGTGGGTGTATGCCTGCATATATATATAATAGAAACAATTCTTTTTTTATTTTGAAATGACTGGAGAGAGATTAAAATTAAAGATTGAAGAATGAGTATGTTCTCCTTTTAGTCGGTACTCTCTAAGATATATGAGACTCCCTTTCTTGGTGTAGCAGCTTAACATAGTAACATGGTGTAAAATTATATAAACTGAAACTCCCCTCACCATACTGTGAAGGTGATGAAATTTCTCTAAAGTTGCTGAAGTTGAAAATCACCAGGGCTCTATGCTCTGAAAAGCAAAATTTATCAAAGATATGTGTTTGGAACAGAGTCTCTTGGGTATGAATTTATGTTCTCTCTGTCCATCATCCTTGGTCCTAGCCTAGTTTACTATAGAGATGCGAGTCTTATTCATGGATGGATCTTTCCATTGGTGCATTGAAAAATGACTGTACTGCTTTGGTACTGGACATTCATGAACTTGAGTTAAGGGGGCATTTGTACAGAGTAGGGCCTTTAAGATTAGGGCTCTTAAATATATAAGAAATTGAATGCAATTTTTTTAGCTTGCATGGATCCCCTCTAAATATATAGGCATCTTTGAGGGGAGAATATTTGGTACCAAGAGAGCTTAAAGTTAAATTCCAGTCCGGTTATTTACTGGTTAAATGGTCACATAAAACTACTTTTTCTAAAACTCCTGATTTTTATTTATTTTTATTTTCTTTATTTTTTTAAAATTTTTCTTTTCTTTTTTTTTTTTTTTAAAGATTTTATTTATTTATTTGATAGAGACACAGCGAGAGAGGGAACACAAGCAGTCCCGGGGAGTAGGAGAGGGAGAAGCAGGCTTCCCGCGGAGCAGGGAGCCCCATGCGGGACTTGATCCCAGGACCCTGGGGTCACGACCTGAGCCGAAGGCAGACGCCCAAAGACTGAGCCACAGATACAAATTACTTTGCAGTGATGCTATGAGAATTAATGGAGATAAGACCGAACCAGTGCTCAGGTGATATTCTTTTCCCTTAGCTTCTTTGCCATAAAGATCAAAAGGTGAATTGAGTGGTGGGTAAATGTTATGTGAATAGAACTGCTATGAACAAAATAATGCCATGGCTTTTAATAGAAGTATATTATGGAATCTAGACTTCCATATATATGATACAGTTTCAAAGCACTTACTATACCTAGAGTCTATCTGAGATCCTTACAATATATATACACATACAATATACAATGTATACAATATACATACAGTATATAAATATATAAAATCTGTAATAGCAATACAAAGTAATAGACAAAATGTTCTCAGGGAAGATGAAAAAATGGGTTGAAGGATTCAATGCAGTATAATGAGTATGTGCAATTTCCAGTTCATTTTGCATATTTTAAAATGAAAATATATTATGCAAAAATGACTCCAATATTGCTATTTGTAAAGATATTTAAATACATTATGCAATTTGAGGGAAAATATAAATCAATACAAGTTCCCCTGTCGTGGGACCAGTATTATGCAAGACCTACAGATGGAATTGTGAATAAGTCATTGTGCTATCATGGAGCTCACAGTTGGGCAACAGATTTTTTTTTTTTTTTTAGCAAATACGACTTAATGATTACAAGTAATTATCACTACATTATGGACTATAAAGGGACTGACTTGACTTTCTCAGGATTATTGGGAGGAACAACATCAAAAGTGGAAATTTCCATGCAAAATTATTTTAATATCCTTAGTTCTGCTATTGCATGTATCTAAAAATGCTATAGGAACATATGTGAAGGAGCACAGGGGAAAGTAACCGAGTGACCAGAGTTCTGGAGTGAGCCAAATTTGGTTTCAAATCCTAATTCTTTCACTTAATCTCTTTACAAACATAAGCAAATACCCTAAAATCACTGGAATTCAACTTCCTTGATTACAGAATTAGGATAATACATCAAAAGAGTATTTGAGGCTTAGGGAAACATTAGCCAAATTTTAGCAAAGCTTTAATTGTTATAAAGGAATCACTGAAATGGATAGTTCTGTGAGATAAACAGCTCAGTGCAGTGCCTGAAACTTAGCACTTAATAGTGACAACTTAATGCCATGTTCTCTTCATTTTTGATCACTTAGAGCAAATCTGCATTATCCATCTCCCCCTTCCCACATTCAGTCACTGATGTTAGTTGCATTTTCATATGGATCTGATTGGTATTTTGTGAGATTATATGTTCCTTAAGCCAAAATTGTGTTTTGTTTTGTTTTAGTTTCATCTCCCATCACTTAGAACCATGTTTGGTAATGGATAACAATACATTTTTAGCTTTTGGCTCTTTGACTTGGTCACTCTACTTCATTTTTTCTGTATTGATTCCTGTCTTTCAAACTTGAGAAGGACGATGTAACTGCAAAACCTCTAAAGGTTTCTGTGTTCAGTCAATAAAGGCCCTCATTGATAACATTAGGGATTTTGTTAGAATGATGTGAACTGTATAAAATTCTAAAGAAGTGACTGATTCCAGGTCGTCTTATTCCTGGAGACTTCTGTTGACTGGAAATGGTGTGACACATTTTCATGCAAGGTTAAAACATTCCTGTGATCTGGTAGGGTGGAGCTAGAAGTATGGATGCAGTCTAGTTGATAAGAAAATCTATGCAAAAATAACTTATGAAGTCCTTCAAGGTAGACATTGTGTCTCAAATATCTTTGTATTTAAGTGCTTAATGTTCAAACACATAGTTAAGTATTTAGGACTCAGATGTGCAAGCATACTTAACCATGGTTTATAATATTCCCTTAAGAAATACACTATGAGAGATTTGGAACTCAGATGGAATTCAGATGGTGGCATCTTCCCCAGCTGAGATGGTGCATGGTCTAAGCTTGGTGGGAGGTGGGGGAGCACCAGGCTTTGTTTGCTAAGAGATGATGCTCTGGGGAAGAGAGGGCCATGTGATGTCGCTCTTGACGTGGATAATCTGTTAAATATATCTATACAAATGAAGTCACCTTTTTACCTACTAGGCAATCATTATTCTACAGATGACTTGTGCTCAGTCTAGTGTATTTCTTCATTTCCAGAAAAGATATGCTTAATGTAATAATCAGCTTACAGAATAAATAGTAAAATTCATAAACTCAACTAAGTATAACAAAGTGGTGCTACTTTTTATGTCTGCCTTACCAAAGGGACATCTTTCTTAAAAAGTTGAGGAAATTATAAACATTCTCTGGAAACATACCCATTTATTTTCCTCTTAGCAAGAAATGTCCTTGCTTAAGAAGTCATTGGGATGACTTCCAAACTCAAAGGAGAACTGGATTTTACATTCAGGAACATATGCTTTCATTTCAGGTTTGAATAAAAGAGGAATGTAACCATCTTTCATTAATATTTTAGTCTGTACTTTTATAAATCTTAGAGTCTGTATCATACAAAGAATACTACATTGCAAGATACACTCCATATCTTTTTTTTTTTTTTTTTTAAGATTTTATTTATTTATTTGACAGATAGCAAGGGCAGGAACACAAGCAGGGGGAGTGGGAGAGGGAGAAGCAGGCTTCCCGCTGAGCAAGGAGCCTGATGTGGGGCTCCAGCCCAGGACTCTGGGATCATAACCTGAGCCTAAGGCAGACGCTTAATGACTGAGCCACCCAGGTGCCCTAATACACTCCATAACTAATACTGTTTTGTCATTGACTTTAATTAAAGAGAAAATGGATGTTTCAGAAATTCAAAGAACCAGAGAATATTTGGACTGAGTAGTTAGAGAAAATTTGATGAGCTTCATGGCCTTCATGTTACAAGTTTGTCCTCACTGTCAGTGGTCTTACCTTTTTGTGGTGAGGAGGTCCTTTAAGTCCTCAGATAAACTCCACTTTTCCTTCCCTTTTGTATCTTTGTTCCCCACTATGTAATGTGTGCTTGTTTTATCTTTGTTTTTGCTAATTGTCTGTTTAACCTTGGTTTTCAAAAATTTGACTAGGTTTTGCCCAGTGTTGGGAATCCTTGCTGTGGCATATAAACCCCAAATTTGGTTCAGATGTCAAGACTAATGATGGCACTTGGATAGCTCAGAACTCTGATCTCTCAACCTCTCCAGTTCAGTGGGTACCACACTCTATTTCAGCTCCATCTCTCTGCACAGTAATTCAGCAACTGCCTCTGGACATGAAGATGGAGAGAATGTGGGACCAACATTATATGCTCTTTTTGCTAAAGGATGGTAAACATGTTATTTATTGTCGGTGACCATTGCCTTATGTATTTTTTTCTAGTTTTAAATTTGGTTTTGGAAGGAGGATGTGTTTAGTTACTCTATCATGACAAGAGAAAACTTCCACCTCTTGGTTTTGAAATGTTTGAAATACTGGGGAAAATTAGAGATTCAGAAGTGAAATAGCATCAAGAAGCATTAATATTTAGGAACTTGTATTGATTTATATTTTCCCTCAAATTGCATAATGTATTTAAATATCTTTACAAATAGCAATATTGGAGTCATTTTTGCATAATATATTTTCATTTTAAAATATGCAAAATGAACTGGAAATTGCACATACTCATTTTTATGAGTATTTAGCAATGCTTATAGAAAATACGGATGATCTAATCATGTCAGGAAAAATATTGTTACATCACCTTCTTCCCTTAAAAGATAATGTTTCTTTGCAACCCATTATAATAGCATTTTTGATAGAAATTGCATTTTCCCATACCATCATTTAGTCTTTTATTCTTCTTAAAACATTTGTTCCCAATTTTAAAATTTGGAGTAAACTTAGGAAAAACTATTTAATGGGTGATTTTAAAACTTTAACAAATAATTACAATGTATTTCCTGCTTACCCATATATTTCATGATGTTTACAAAATTATCCACATTTGTTGAACTATTTTCTTGATCCTCAGCAGGAAGTCACTTTTAAAAATTTTAATTCCAGCATACTTAAAATACAATATTAGTTTCAGCTGCACAATACAGTGATTTCACACTTCCGTATATTGCTCAGTGTTCATCAAGATAAGTGTACTCTTGGGTGCCTGGGAGGCTCAGTCAGTTAAGCGTCTGCCTTCGGCTCAAGTCATGATCCCAGGGTCCTGGGATTGAGCCCTGCGTCAGGCTCCCTGCTCAACAGTGAGTCTGCTTCTCCCTCTGCCCTTAATCCTGCTTCTGCTCACGCTTGCACTCTCTCAAATAAATTAAAAAAAAAAAGTGTACTCTTAATCCCTTTCATCTATTTCACCCACTGCCCCTACCTCCCTTTTGGTAAGCATCTGTTTGTTCTCTATAGTTAAGAATCTATTTTTTGGTTTGTCTCTCCCCCCACTCCTTTGTTCATTTGTTTTGTTTCTTAAATTCCACACATGAGTGACATCACACGGTATTTATTTTTCTCGGACTTATTTCACTCAGCATTATAGTTTCTAGCTCCATTCATGTTGTTGCAAATGGCAAGATTTTATTTTTAATGGCTGAGTAATATTCCATTGTATCTATATACCACCTCATCTTTACTCATCAATTGATGCATACTTGGGCAACTTATATAGTTTGGCTATTATAAAGCTGCAATAAATAGAGGATACATATATACCTTCAAATTAGTATTTTTGTATTCTTTGGATAATTATTCAGTATTACAATTACTGGATTGCGGGGTAGTTCTACTTTTAATTTTTTGAGTAACCTGCATACTGTCTTCCATAGTGGCTGCAGCACTTTGCATTCCCATCAGCAGTGCATGACGGTTCCTTTTTTCCCCGCATTTTTACCAACACTTGTTTCTTTTGTTTATTTTAGCCATTCTGACTGGTGTGAGGTGATCTCATTGTGGTTTTGATTTGCATTTCCCTGATGAGTGATGTTGAGCATCTTTTCATGTGTCTGTTGGCCATTTGTAGGTCTTTGGAGAAACGTCTACTCATATCTTTTGCTTATTTTTAAATTGGATTACTTGGGTTATTTGGTGTAGAAAGTCAATTTGTAAAGGAACTTTAACTGTGCCCACATTACTATATATCCTGTGGGTAAATTTCTTCAATGTTTATGTAAAAATGAGATGTTACTCTTTTGCCAGGTTTACCTCATGTTATGGCTCTTAACTCTTACTCCCAGTTGAACTTCTTTCTGTACCTAGCCATAAAACTTGAAATGCTCAATATCCTATCTGAGAAATACATTCATGACAGTATTATACTTGAATTCAGTTATAGCACAAATACATTTTAGATATATATCATTTTCCAAGTGCTTGAACTTTTATTTTTTAAGTTTTTATTGTATTTCCAGTTATACATACAGTGTTATATTAGTTTCAGGTGTACAATACAGTAATTCAGCACTTCTATACATCACCCTGTGCTTATCACAAGTGCACTCCTTAATCACCATCACCTATTTAATGCATCCCCTCACGCCCCTCCCCACTGGTAACTATTAGTTTGTTCTCTATAATTGAGTCTGTTCTTGCTTTGTCTCTTATTTTTTTCCTTTTGCTTGTTTTGTTTCTTAAATGCTACATGAGTGAAATCATAGGTATTTGTCTTTCTCTGACTTATTTTGCTTATTATACACTCTAGCTCTATCCATATCATTGCAAATGGCAAGAGTTCATTGTTTCTAATGGCTGAATAATATTACACTATACACACGCACACGCACACACACCCCACATATTCTTTATCTGTTAATCAATCCATGGACATGTGGGCTTCTTCCATATCTTGGCTATTGTAAATAATGTTGCTATTAACACAGGGGTGCATGTTTCCCTTTGAATTAGAATTCTTGCATTCTTTGCATAAATACTCAGTAGTGTGATAGCTGGATCATAAGGTAGTTCTATTTTTTAATTTTTTGAGGAACCTCCATACTGTTTTCCAGAGTGGCCTGCATCAGTTTTCATTCCCACCAACAGTGCAAACTATTCCTTTTTTCTCTACAGCCTTACCAAAACCTGTTTTTTGTGTTGTTGATTTTAGCCATTCTGACAGATGTAAGTAATATCTCATTGTAACTTTGATTTGCATTTCCCTGAAAAGTAATGATGAATACCTTTTTTGTTTCTCTTGGCCATCTGTAGGTCTTCCATGGAGAAATGTCTATTCATGTCTTCAGCCCATTTTTTAAATAGATTATTTTTTGGGTGTTGAGTTTTATAAATTCTTTATATATTTTGGATATTAACCCTTTATCAGATATGTCATTTGCAAATACCTTCTCGCATTCAGTAGGTTGCCTTTTAGTTTTGTTGATTGTTTCCTTTGCTGGGCAGATGCTTTTTATTTTGATGTAGTGCCAATAGTTTATTTTTGCTTTTGTTTCCCTTGCCTCGGGAGACCTATCTAGAAAGAAGTTGCCATGGCTGATGTCAAAGAAGTTACTGCCTGTGCTCTTTTCTAGGATTTTTATGGTTTCTGTTCTCACACTTATGTCATTAATCCATTTTGAGTTTATTTTTGTGTGGTGGAAAAAAGTGTTTCAGTTTTATTCCTTTGCATTTTGCTGTCCAGTTTTCCCAACACCATTTGTTGAAGAGATTGTCTTTTTCTCATTGGATCTTCTTTCCTGCTTTGTTGAAGATTAATTGACCATATGATCTTGGATTCATTTCTGGATTTTCTATTTTGTTCTATTGATCTAGGTCTCCTTTTATGTCAGTACCATACTATTTTGATTACTACAGCTTTGTATGTAACTTGAAGTCCAGACTTGTGATGCTGCCAGCTTTTCTTTTCAAGGTTGCTCTGGCTATTTGGGGTCTTTTGTGGTGCCATACAAATTTTAGAATTGTTTTTTTCTGGTTCCACGAAAAATGCTGTTTTGACGGGATTGCACTACATGTGTAGATTGCTTTGGGTAGTATAGACATTTTAACAATATTCTACCAATCCATGAGCATGGAATGTCTTTCCATTTTTTTGTGTGTGTCATTTTCAATTTCTTTCATCAGTGTTTTATAGTTTCCAGAGTACAGGTCTTTCACCCTTTTGGTTAGGCTTATTCCTAGGTATCTTATTTTTGGTGCAATTGTAAATGGGTTTGTTTTAATTTCTTCTGCCTCATTATTGGTGTATAGAAATGCAACAGATTTCTGTACTTGATTTTGTATCCTGCAACTTTACTAAATTCATTCATCAGTTCTATTAGTTTTTTTGGTGGAGTCTTTCAGGTTTTCTATACAGAGTATCATGTCATCTGCAAATAGTGGAAGTTTGATTTCTTCCTCACTGATTTGGATGCCTTTTACTTCTTTTTGTGTTTGATTGCTGTTGCTAGGACTTCCAGTACTATGGTGAATAAAAGTGGCGAGAGTGGGCATTCTTGTCTTGTTCCTGATCTTAGGGGGAAAGCTCTGTTTTTTTCCCCAGTAAGGGTAATGTTAGCTGTGGGTTTTTTCAGAGATGGCCTTTATTATGTTGAGATAGGTTTCCTCTACATCTACTTTGTTGAAGGTTTTCATCATGAATGGATGTTGTATTTCATCCAATGCTTTTTCTGCATCTATTGAAATGATAATATGGTTCTTATCCTTTTATTGATGTGATGGATCACATTGATTTGCAAATATTGAACCATTCTCACAACTCAGGAATAAATCCCACTTGATCATGGTGAATGATTTTTTAATGTTGGATGTAGTTTGCTAGTATTTTATTTGAAGATTTTTGCATCTGTGTTCATCAGGGATATTGGCCTATAGTTATCTCTCCCTCTCTCTCTCTCTCTCTCTTTTTTAGCTCCTTTAGGTACAAGGTTAAGTTGTTTGAAATTTTTCTTGCTTTCTTAGGTAGGCCTGTATTGCTTTAAATTTCCCTTTTAGAACTGCTTTTGCTGCATCCCAGAGCTTTTGGACCATTGCGTTTTCATTCTCATTTTTTTCCCATGTACCTTTTAATTTCTTTAATTTCCTTGTTGACCCACTTTTTGTTTAGTAACATGTTATTTAATCTCCATGTATTTGTGGTCTTTCTAGATTTTTTTTTTTCCTTGTGGTTGACTTCAAGTTTCATAGCATTGTGGTGAGAAAAGATGCATTCTGTGACTTCAGTTTGCTTGAATTTGTTGAGGCTGGTTTTGTGGGCTAATATGTAATCTATTTTAGAGAATGTTCTGTGTGCACTTGAAAAGAATGTGTATTCTGCCATTTTAAGGTGGAACATTCTGAATATATGTTAAATCCACTTGTTCCAGTGTGTCATTCAATGTTTCCTTTAGGTGATTTGTCCATTGATATGAGTGTTAAAGACCCCTACTATTATTGTATTATCTTTGATTTGTTCCTTTAGGTTTGTTATTAACTGTTTTGTATATTTGAGTGTTCCTATATCAGATGCATAAATACTTACAATTTTTGTATCTTCTTGTTGTGTTGTCTCCTTTGTGATACAGTGTCCTTCTTTATCTCTTGTTATAGTCTTTGTTTTAAAGTATTTTGTCCAATATCAGTAATAATAGTCCAGATTTCTTTTGACATCATTTGCATGATAGATGTTTTGCCATCCTCTCACTTTCAATCTGCAGGTGTCTTTAGGTCTAAAAATGGGTCTTTTGTAGGCAGCATATAGATCTTTTTTTTCTTTTTTATCCATTCTGTCACTCTATCTTTTGATCAGAGCATTTAATACATTTACATCCAAAGTAATTATTGATAGATATGTATTGTCATTTTATTTGTTGTTGTTTCCTGAGATTTTCTCCGATCCTTTCCTGTCTCTCCTCTTTCACGTCTCGCTGATTTTTCTTTGGTGATATATTTGATTTCTTTTTCTTTATTTTTGCATATTTATTAGTGGTTTTTGATATTTAGTTAAATTATGTTTATATATAATCTTTTACATATAGCATATTAAGTTGGTGGTGGTTTAAGTTTGAACTGATTCTTTTCTCCATATGTTTTAGGTATATGTTACTACATTTATACCCCTTTTTTGAGTTCCTTGACTTTTTTTTTCTTACAGAACTATTCATTTTTACTGTTTTTGTTTCCTACCTCTATATGGTAACTTTTCATCTTTCCACTCAGAGGCCCTTTTAATATTTCTTGCAGAGCTCACTTAGTGCTCATGAACTCCTTTAGCTTTTGTTTGTCTGGAAAATTCTCTCTCTCCTTCTATTCTGAACGATAGCCTTGTTGGATAGAATATTCTTGGCTACAGGTTTTTCCCATTCAGTACTTTGAATATATCATGGTATTCTCTTCTGGCTTGCAAAGTTTCTGTTGAAAAATCTCCTTAGGAATTTTCCCTTGCAAGTTAATGACCTTTTTTTATTCTTGCTGCTTTAAATATTTTTCCCCCCATGGTATTTTGAAAAGTTAATTACAAAATGTCTTGGTGTATATCCACTTTTTTCAACTTTTTCCTTGCCTGTTTGTTCTTTGTGCCTCCTGGACCTGGCTGTTTCCTTCCCCAGATCAGGGAAGTTTTCAGCCATTATTTCTTCAAATAAATTTTCTGCCTCCTTTTCTCTCCCTTCTTCTGGGACTCCTATAATATGAATGTTATATATAATATATATATGTTTGATGGAGTCATTGAGTTAAGTGTATTCTTTTGCATAATTCTCTTCTCTTGTTCAGCTTGATTTCTTTTCATTATTTTGTCTTCTAGGTTACTGATTCATTCCTCTGCTTCTCCCATCCTGCTGTTCACTCCATCAAGTGTGTTTCTCCTCTCATTCGTTGTACACTTCTCCTCTACTATGTTATTCTTTATATCTGTGTTAAGGGTCTCACTCATGTCTTCCACTATTTTCTCAAGTCCAATGATTATGCTTGTGATCATTGCTTTAAATTCCCTATCAGTCATGTTACATATATTTGTTTTGTTTAGATCTGTGGCCTTGTCCTTGTCCTGTTCTTTCATTGGGATAAATTTCTGTGTTTTCATTTTGTCTGCTTCCCTGTGTCTGTTTCTCTGTGTTAAGTCAGCTGTGTCTTCTGTGCTTAAAAGTAGGGACTTTGTGAAGAAGAGGTCCTGGAGTGCCCTGTGGTACTGTGTGTGTTGTTCACCAGAACCTGGCACTTCAGGAGAGTATCTTATATGTGTTGCTTACACCCTGTTGTTATCTTAGTCATTTTTCTTTCAGTGTAGTCCTCTGCATTGACTCTACCTGTTATGGGCTGTGCTTGCATTCTGTGATGTTAGTGGGACCCAGGCAGTTCAGTTCTGAGGGGGCATGCCCACCAGGAATCTTGGAAGCAGGGTGGCAGTGTTAACCAAATTTGCTTTTGGCCACAAGTCCTGTGCCAGATCGCCTGAAGAGCTGTGGTGGCTGGGGTCTGCACGCCAGTGTGGCTGGGGGCATGAGGCTGGGTGCAGCACACTATGATGACTGGGTACAGACGGGCCAGGTGCATGACAGTGGCTGGGGTTGTATGACTGGGTGCTGTGCATGACAGCATCGGGGGGCACATGACTGGGTGCAGTGCAGTGGATCTATCTGGCTCATGCTGGCAGCTGTGCACTTGGCAGCTGGATAGGGCACATGCGTGGCTTTAAGAAATTTGCCCTGAGCCCAGGGCCACGGCTAGCAAACTTGGAGTGGGTGAGTTCTCAGCAGAACTTGTGGGTATGGCACAGTGCTAGTGGTTTAGGGAGCAAGTGTCTGTATAACCCCACCTCCTGCAGGTGTCTGTGTTTATGCTGGGGGGCAGGGAAGGAAAATGGCACCTGCTAACTCCTTTTTTGGAGAAGTCCCCCAACATGCTCTGATATCAGTATGAACATACCTGTCTCCCATTTGCCCCCAGCTTGTCTAAACTACCTTTTTTTTTTTTTTTTTTTTTTTTTTAAATGTTGTGCCTTCATGCAGGCTGCTGTCTCTTTAAGGTCAGTGACCCAGCTATCAATTTCCTTTTCAGTTTGCCCGGTGCTGAATCAGTTGACTTTTAAAGCTCCAAGTTCCAAGTCCCACTTGTTTTACAAACATGGAATTCAGCCCCTCTTGTTTTTAATGCCAAACATTATAGGGATTAGTCTTTGCCCTGTGAGCTCCCCAACGTGAGGGCCCATTTCTCTGCCCTCTCTGTGTGTGTAGCTCCCTCTGCCTTTCTGACCTTCCTAACTTTTCAGATGCAGCTTCTTCTCTATATTTAGTTGTGAAGTTTGTTCTGCCAGTCTTCAGGTCATTCTCTGGTTTATTGATTTGGATGTGGATGATATCTAGTTGAAACTACGGGATGGGGAGATTTCAGGGCCCTCCTACTCCAGTATCTTTCCAAACCCCAGACAAAATACCTGAGAACCTTTGTTTTAAATGCAGTCATTCCAGAAAACCAATGTTGTACAAATATCTGCCTTCAATTTTGTTAGATTGTAGAACTGAGTCTATTAAAAATTTCTTTAAAAAATAATCTTCTAAAATACAACTTATTTTCCAGCAGTAAATTCTTCTGGGGAAGGAATAAAATATAGAGAGAATTTTATGATAGCCAGCTGGAAAATTTCCTCTGAAAATGGAATAAGTACAATTAATAAAAGGAAACACACTTTTAGAGTCTCTGCTCTGAGATTTTGTGAGAATTTAACATATGTTATCACAATTGAACTTTGAACAATTTTACTAGTTACATAGTATCATTTCATGTTTTTCCCCCCCATTTAAGGAACATGAGGGTCTGAGTTAAATAACTTCTGTGAATTTGTTCATAAAAACAGTGTTTGGATCCTGTTTCCAATATTTATTGTTAATTGTACTTGACCAAAGGCAATTCCAAGGGGAAGACACTGAAAAAGGAAGTAAAAGAACAGTAAGAAAAATCTACTTCATCATTTTGCTCTGTATGTGGAATGGTCATGGTGACAGGTCAGTGGGGTTTTGGTGGCCTCTAGCAAACTTGTCAACATTTTAGACATCTTAATTTAGGGGAAAATAAAAAGAAACTTTTTTATTCTTGAGTTTTGGTCTTCATAATTGTTTCCCACCAATATTTCTTCCGACAATGAGCAGAAGAAAAAATTAAAACAACTATCCACATAAATAAAGAAATACCCATATTGTGACAATTTAGTAATTATAGAAACCTCTAATATTAAACCTAACCTTTCTGTAGTATTTATAGTGAGGATTCTATTTTTCTAACTCTCCCACCCCTTCACTCCCAGGAAACAATTTGAAACAATTTTTCTTGTTATTTCAACATACTTAGTCTTTAACTTGGCTCCTCTTACCAATCCTGACCTAAAAGTTTGGTTTTTAGACTTTTTATCTTTCTACCTGTTTCCTATGACCATTATGTCCCAACTCATGTCTTGAATTATTTACGATGATTGTTTATAAATTATAACTTTAGATTGAATCCATATCCTTAGTTTCAGAGCCTCCAATGCAAAATGAATACATAAACATGGCTTGTTTCAGGTAACTGAAGTATATTATCTCTCAGCATGACCTCCTTGCTGTTTTTAATGTTATTAATCTTATATTCTGTAAATTGGAAACCTGGGATCATCTTTTTCTTAATATTCTATCTACCAAATGGCACTCAAATTCTGTTCATTTTGCCTCAAAAATGTCTTTAGAATCCTCCTGTCTGTACTTCTGTTACTTGTTGATTCCCTATGAAGTAGCATCTGCCAACTAACAGCTTTGTGTCAGACACTAAGAAAAAGAATAGGTCAAACAAAATAAGAGAAACAACAAAATTAAAAATCAGGTATCCTCATCCCAATAATTTTATATGAGATGGAGGTTCAGTGTTAAATAATTTAAAATGGGGTAACAGGGTGATGGGTATTAAGGAGGGCATGTGATGTAATGAGCACTGGGTGTTATACTCAATTAATGAATCATTGAACACTACATCAAAAACTAATGATGTACTGTATGTTGGCTAATTGAATTTAATTAAAAAAAGAACTATTGAGTGCTAAAGCCTGTGCCTCTCTCAGGTAGACTAGGTTATGCAGTGGTAATAAACACCAACATCTCAGGTTGGAAACGTTGAAGATGATCACTCCCCCTTAGGAATTAGGGGAACTGTCAAATCATGCAATGTGTCTCAGTCTTCCTCCTCAGAAAGAACACCTATGACTTGTGTTCACATTTTTTGGTCAAAGCAAAACACCTTAGTTTCTTAACTTTATGGGGATAAAGTGGTATACCTGGAAGGAAGAAATTTGAGTGAACAACACTAATGATTACCCAGCCAGTGTTTGAGTGTATGTCAGACTGATTCCACAGTTCATAGTTTTTAGATATTATCATGTTATCTCTCTGTTGTTTTAAAACCCTCCACATACCTTATATTCTCAGTTCTTTCTATATGGTTCTGCAGAAGTGCTTCCTTAAAGAACTTAATGTCTGCATCCATTTTCTTAAACTCTACATAAACCCTTATGTTTAAAAAATGATTTCCATTCTACCTAGTATGTTGCAATTGATTATTTAGAATCTGACCCCAGCTGGTCCCTCTATTCTGATGTTCTATTTATAACATATTTGAATCACAAAAAAAGCCTTTTTACTTTGAGATCTATTATAGGTTGATTGAGAACATGGACACTGGAACTGGATTGCTGAGTTCAAAACCTGTTATGCCACTTGGTAATTCTGTGACTTGGAGCAAGTTACCTAAATTTTTGTGCTTTAAGTTTCTAATTTTTAAAATTGTAATAATTATAGTACTATCTTACAAAGAGGTGGTGAGTATTAGATGTTTCAATACATATAAACACAGAATAGTACCTGGTACGGAGTAGCCACTCAATGTTAAATTATGTTACTCCGTTTTATGCCTCCATATCATTATACATATTATAAACTACTCTTCCCTGGCAACCTGGAAGGCTGTTACCTTTTTTTTTTTTTTTTTTATTAAAGATTTTATTTATTTATTCATTAGAGACAGAGAGAGAGAAGCAGAGGGAGAAGCAGGCTCCCAAGGAGCAGGGAGCCCGATGTGGGACTCGATCCCAGGACCCTGAGATCATGACCTGAGCCGAAGGCAGACGCTTAACCATCTGAGCCACCCAGGCGCCCAAGGCTGTTACCTTTTAAAAGTTGTTCAAATATTGCTTCTTGTTATAAAGAATTTTATAATGTTTTCTGTGGGAACTCATAATTTTCAATACTTATTAATTCACATATCAGTCAAATACTAAATTAGGTTGTATTGTCAGAACTGTGCATGGTATCATGGGAACTTAAACGGAGAAATACGATACTTGCTCTGTTTGTTTTCACTTTATTTGGGGGATGATATCAACAAAATAATTCCAAAACTTTGCAGTACCAGTTGCAAGTAAGAGTTCAGAGAAAGACAAAGCAATATGGTCTAAAGTGGATAGTAGGGAGAAAGACACATTCTTCCCAATGAGTTGAGGGCCATGAAGGAATATGCCTTGGTTGTCTCATGATGTCTCATCACACTATCTTATATAATGGTTCCTGCCACCTATGCCTATATTGTGTGTCCAATAACTATTTCTTGAGTGAATGAATGAATGAATGAATTCCCAGATCACAGAGAAATTAGACCATCAATTGGCAATAAGGATTAGGATTGGATGGGACATTTACCTACCATGGCGTGTAATTCAGAAAACATTATTCCCTTATTCATCAGGATGAAAAGTATGTATTTAATACTTTCTTTGTCAAAATCTAAAAAAAAAAAAAAGCAAAAGAGGGAACACAAGCAGGGGGAGTGGGAGAGGGAGAAGCAGACTTCCTGGCCAAGCAGAGAGCCCGATGTAAGGGCTCGATCTCAGGACTCTGGGATCATGACCTGAGCTGAAGGCAAATGTTTAATGACTGAGCCACCCAGGTGCCCCAATATTCTTTAATAATAAAACAAAAAGGAATATATATGGAAATGGGGAAAATGTGCCATGTACACAAATGTTAACATATTTATTAAAATTACATTTGAAAAGTATTTCAAAATTGAGGTTCTCAAATTCTGAGTTGACAAAATTAGGAAGATAGGATTGTTTCTTGCTATTTTTTTTTTAATTTTACTTTATTATGTTAATCACCATACATTACATCATGTTTTTGATGTAGTGTTCCATGATTCATTGTTTGCATATAACACCCTGTGCTCCATGCAGAATGTGCCCTCTTTAATACCCATCACCAGGCTAACCCATCCCCCCACCCCGCTCCCCTCTAGAACCCTCAGTTTGTTTCTCAGAGTCCATAGTCTCTCATGGTTCATCTCCCCCTCTGATAAATCCACTTTATCTCTTTGTAGCAAGTCATTTGAACACATGCTTGAGACCATTAGCTCAAAGACATAAACTCTATTGCTGTAGATTTGTAAGGCAACATCTGGGTACACTTTGTGCAGGAGGAGAGTATGGTGACAATTCTTACTTTATTCTGATTTGGAAACATCTCATTCTGGGTAGTTTTTTTTTCCTACTAATTTGTATCCATTCACCCTCTTGTCCATATTGCTTTTCCTGAATAGCTGAGAAATTACTCTGTATCTCATTTATACTTTGCTTACACTCTTAATCGGGGTTATTGTATTTTTTCAAATTCTTCTTGATCATTGAAGGGCTGTGCCAATTTTATTATCTTTCATTAAAAGCTCCTACCAGAAACGAATTCTAGGCTCAGTTCGCCGTAGACTATGGTGCACACACTCACTGAGTTTTCACAGAAAGAACTTTTTTTATTTTTTATTTTAATTTTTTAATTTTTTGTGTGGAGGTTTCTACCTCTTCTCAAGGCATGCTGGCTTTGCATCCTCTCCTGCAATACATCTCTGAGCCTCTGGTAGACTAAAAATAACAGGCTAGTGTTCAAGTCTCACCTCTTCTATCCACTAGCTTTGAGATCCTTAGAAGTTCTCTTATCCTATCTGGACCTAATTTTTCTTATATGTCAAGTAAGAATAATGTTGACTCCACATGTTTTGAGGATTATACAATAGGAGACTTTTTAAAAGGGTACCAATAATTCAGAAATTATAATCCTTCTTTGAATAATCAAGATTCAGCAAAGTATTATATATATATTTTGATAGAGTCACAGTAGCTACAATAGCGTATTTCTCTTTTCTATCTTTTATGTAAAACCTCCTTAATTAAATGAGGAAGTGGAAAATAGATAAGCATGGACAATAATTAGAATCATAGAATCAATTATTATCAAGGTTTTTCCAGAAAACTTACCTAGTGGTCTTTTAAAAATATTTTTGTATTGGGCGCCTGGGTGGCTCAGTCGTTAAGCGTCTGCCTTCGGCTCAGGTCATGATCCCAGGGTCCTGGGATCGAGTCCCACATCGGGCTCCCTGTTCGGCGGGAAGCCTGCTTCTCCCTCTCCCACTCGCCCTGCTTGTGTTCCTGCTCTTGCTATCTCTCTGTCTGTCAAATAAATAAATAAAATCTTTAAAAAAAAAAAAAAAATTTTTGTATTTAATAAGTGGGGCATGAACTTTTTCTTTTTTAATAGCAGTAAGTTATTCTAGTCTGAGCCAGTGATTTTATCATCTGTGGATTAAGATCAATGTCTCCAGATAGCTTGACTCAGCACTTCTTCTTTGCCTCCTTTATTGACTTTCCTCTTTCACCTCCTCTTCCCAGGCTTTTGTTTGTTTATGGGAGTCTGTATAGATTGGTTTCCCTCAAGACTTACATGGCTTTACATGGAGACTGTTCCTCCAAGATTGGTTCCCGGAGTCTGTACTGGCTCTCTAAACTCAAATTTCACAGATTCACAAGTAGGACCCCATGAGAACACTGCAGAAGACCATTTTCATATTTTATGGGCAGAGATAATCAAAACTTTCTTTTTGAGAGCCAGATTAACTCAAACTATATAAACCTGTTAGTGGGAAACTAAAAATGTAAAAGAAAGGTAACATCTTAAAAAAAAAAAAAAAAAGGCTCGAAGAAAGCCTGGGGTTCTAAGATGTAACACCTACCTTCTTCCCCAGCTGCTTTTCCTAACTATTAATATACATCCATAATGTGAGTGGGGTCAACCTGTGCACATGTGCAGGAGTAATGTAAGACACATGAACACTGTTAAAATTTCTGACTATTTTGCTGAACATATCAAAGTTATATTATAAACTAGTTGTACTCTAGACTAATTCAATGATTTTCTTCTTGGTAAGGAACTTTTCTGAGACAAGATTTTGCAAGATAAACATTGCCTGAGTAGTTATTGCAAGAAAAGATGTTGATTAAATATTTCTAGACTCTTGACTGATAGTCAGAAGGGTGGATGGGATAATTGGTTTCCCTGAACAAATTTTAATCTTAATGAAGTACATCAGACATTCTTCTTTTTCATTGAGTAAGCATGGCCTAGATTTCTTAAACTCTGTACCTGGTGGGATATTTTATTTAAGAAAAACTTGAAGCACAGAACAAAGGAAAGTAACATCTAAGCTGCTTTATGAACAAAATTAAAAAGATCTCTTTGAGGGCCACATTTTCTTTGTTTGCATACCAGGTTTCTAGTGTCCACTAGATATAAGAAAAACCACCAATGGCCCCAAATAATGCTGGGCCTGAAACTAATAGAAAATGATAAGTAGTTGTAATTTACTTTACATTAAAACAAAACCAGTTATTTGAAGTACATGAGTGACAATTCCACCTAAATAAGAAATCTAAACTTTATGTTCCTAAGGCGCTGGAGTCTTAGGATTCCTAGTCATAAATTAAATGAAGGTTATGTAAATGAATAGAGAAAACTGATTTCTAATTTTCAAATCAACTGTAGGTCAGTGGGAGTATTAGAATAATTTCAAGCCATCTTTCATTAAATTAAATTTTCTGGGCATTATCCTAAACTCATTGATTTGCTTTGGGAACTCTACATAAATACTGCAAAATTACATTTCGGCCCAAGCACTGTTCTACCTGCACAAAATCTGAATAGGCAGAAGCCAGATGAATAAAGTTTTTATTATAAAGCTAATCTTGATTCATGTCACAACTTTTCCAAGAAACCTCATATACTATGTCATTTTTTCATTTGTTGTTGTTGTTGTTGGCATCAAAATACTTGGTGCCAATTTTCTTTTATTTTTGTGAATAGGTGTATATATGATCACCTATGTGGTTTTCATTCTAAAACTTATTTTTACCTTTTGACCCCCTTCATTCATTTCTCCCATCCCCTACCCCCCCACCTCTGGCAATCACAGAAATTACATCAGATAATTTAAACCTTTTACCTGCCAAGAAAAGGATAGCAATTACATTAAGCAATGAGTTTCTATCCCAGATCAAATTTGGGATAATTTTTTTTCCCATAACCATAATTTATAAATTTTCTGTTAAATATTCCAGAAATACTAAGAACAAGTTTTATTGCCTAGGGTTTCAAGATTAGAAAAATATAAGGAAAAAATGAATATTAATATTTTAACTTTAAAATGGTTAATATAAAGATATATAGAAGCAATACAGACCAAAGGAAACAGCCTCACTGGATCTTCTCTCTTTTGAGGAAGTTGCTTCCCTGGCTCTTTTTACAAATTCCGTTTGCCAGGTTGCAGCAACCAAAGCTTTAGTCATCAATCTTAGTAAAAATGATTTCTACTTCTAGGGTTATTTCTCATTTGAAAAATCACAAACTATATTATGAGCAGTCAGTGAAACAAACTCCAAGGATAAGGAGACATATTTATTTCATTTGTCTAATGGACCATTATTGTTTACCAGATTTCTGTTCATAAACCTAATTACCTTTCTTAGTAAAACCCAAGCAACACACATTTTTCTAGGCCTCTGCATCCTAAGAAAATACAGTTGAGGAGATAAAGGTGTAACTAAGATCAGTTTGGAGCCCTAAGTGCTCTCCAGGGAAACTGATACAACCCAGGCCTTCTCTGCCCACTGCCTGTGGACCTGGCTTCCAATTGTGAGTGGACATCAGCACCCCTCAGGAGGTCTGGGTGCTGATCTCTCTACCTTGCCACTTTGTGGCTTTAGCTCAAGAAATGTTAACTATTTTTATCTTCTTCTCACTAAAAAGGCTCCTCAAAGAATCTACATCATGGCCACTTTTTCTCACATGTGCTTTTTTTTTTTTTTTTTTTAAATCTCAACTCTCATATCTTCATCATGGCAACATAATTTTTCCGGGTTGCAGCCAGAGGTAAAAAAGCTTCCTCCTCCCCAGCTTTTGGGCCATGTCCTTTCCCAGGTCAGAAAGCAATTCTATTCTATACCAACTCTCACAATTCCACATACCCTGCACTCACCCAAACACATACATTTAACCCTCCCTTAATTTTCTTGACATAGGGGCAAGAAAAAACTTGTCTTTTCTCCACTTTTCATAAAACAAAGATTTCTGTGCATAGACGTAGATAAAAATAGATCGTATGTATATATAACATGGAGAAAGCTTTTTTATACCACCACCATCTGTGTCCTGGTTCAACTGGCCTAAAATTTTACTGCTGAACATTCATGTATGTAAAGTGCCCTAAGTAATCCTTTTCTTTACTGTTGTTTTTTTCTTTTTTTGGGAGAAATATGTAGTAGATGGATATGAAAATGCCCTCTATACCCACTTATATCTTCTGATCTCCCAGATATGTAAGAAAAATTCTTGGGCCAGGCAGTAAGGGACCAGGTGGATCCAAAGAGCCTCTTGGTTTATAAAAGAAGCTCCACAAATCTCACCTTCTACAGTTGTAGGTCACTGCAAGCAAACTACCAAATTCACATTGCCTCTTTGAAGTATTGGAAAAAAGCCACTGTATATAAAAGCATAAACTCAGCTTTAGTAGAAATACACTTAAAATTCAGTGGATATGTCCCCTTTTAGGAATTACCAGGTTGGCATCAGAAAAATAAAAGTAAACACTTGATAAAATATTGTCCAATGAATAAAATGAGAAAAATGCATATATCTGTGTCAAGTTTGTATCATCATAATCATTCCCTGTGGTGTTTTACAGAGAAATGGGTCCTTAAAAATGGAGTGTCCTTGCTTGGATAACTGTAGAGTAGGTATGGGTGTGCATGTTTGAAGAATTGTTCTGTATAATGAAGTAAGGAAGCAATTGCAGTTTGGAAAATGAGAAAGTGAATGAAGACTGAAAAATATTGGGTGGATCTGCATGTGGTATAACAGAATGAGATTAATCCTATTGACAGTCTTCTGGGGACTACCAGGTTTTGGAGCTAAACTTCTATTTAAAGAACTTTTTCCATGGTGTGTGTGACGTAAACATCTTGCAAACTTACTGCAATATCTTCAATGAAATTTTCATAGATCACTGACAATTTGAGTGGATTATTTCTGGATGATCTGAGCATGCACTGATTTTTTAGATTTGTGCATAATGGGGAAAAGGAGTGTCCACTTAGAGATACATTATTATGTGGGAAATGAATTGATAGAAATTTACAGTGTATCTTTTATTTACCATATGCATTTGAACAATTACCTAAACCTCATCTTTTGTTTCTAACCAAATCAAAGATATGTTAGAAACATCTTAAAATTTATTTCTAAGTACAGGCACACCTTGTTTTATTGTCCTTCACTTTATTGCACTCACAGATGCTGCATTTTTTCAAATTTTCAAATTTCAATTTTGTAGCAAACCCTGCTGTTTGTGAGCAAGTCTATCACTGCCATATTTTCCTGCAGCATTTGCTTACTTCATGTCTGTTTTACATTTTGTTCTTGCAATATTTCATACAGTTTCATTATATTTGTTATGGAGATCTGTGATGAGTGATCTTTGATATTACTATTGTAATGGTAACACAGATATAATTCTCTTGACCATAAACCATGACCACGGAAGAGGAACTTAATTGATAAATGTTGGGTGTGTTCTGGCTGCTTCACCAACTGGCTGTTCCTTTTTCTGTCTGTCTCCTTCCTCTGACCTCTCTATTCCCTGAGACCTGACAATATTGAAATTAGGCCACTTATTAAATGTACAATGGCCTCTAAGTGTTCAAATGGCGGGAAGGGTCACATATGTCTCGCTTTAAATCAAAAGTTAGAAATGATTAAGCATAGTAAAAAAGGCATGCCAAAAGCTGAGATAGGCCAAAACCTAGACCCCTTGCACCAAGTAGCCAAGTTGTGAATGCAAAGACAAGTTCTTGAAGGAAATTAAAAGTACTACTTCAATGAACACATGAATGATAAGAAAGTGAAACAGCCTTATTACTGAAATAGAGAAAGTTTCAATACCTTGGATAGAAGATCAAATCAGCCACAACATCCCCTTAAGCCAAAGCCCAATCCAGAGCAAGGCCCTAACTCTCTTCAATTCTGTGAAGGCTGAGAGAGATGAGAAAGTTCTAGAAGAAAAGTTTGAAGGTGGTAGAGGTTGGTTCATGAGGTTTAAGGACAGAAGCCCTCTCCATAATGTAAGAGGGCAAGGTGGAGCAGCAAGCGCTGATGTGGAAGCTGCAGCAAGCAAGTTATCCAGATCTAGCCAAGAGAATTAAGTGGCTACACGAAACATTTTCAGTGTAGATAAAACAGCCTTATATTGGAAGAAGGTGCCACCTAGGACTTTCATAGCCAGAGAAGAGAAGTCAATGCTTGGCTTCAAAGCTTCAAAGGACAGGCTGACTCTCTGGATAGGGTTGAATGCTGCTGGTGACCTTAAGCGGAAGCCAGTGTTTATTTAACATATTGAAAATCTAAGGACCCTTAAAAATTATACCAGATATACTTTCCCTGTGCTCTATAAACGGAACAACGAAGTACTTCTGTTTACAACACAGTTGAGTCAGAGCTCTGATGGAGATGCACAATGAGATTAATGTTGTTTCCGTGCCTGCTAACCAACATCCATTCTGCAGCCTATGGATTAAGGCGTAATTTCTAATTTCGAGTCTTCCTGTTTAAGAACTACACTTGGTAAGGCTACACCTGCCACAGATAGTGATTCCTCTGATAGATCTGGGCAAAATAAACTGAAAGTCTTCTGGAAAGGACTTCCCATTCTAGATGCCATTAAGAACATTTGTGATTCTTGGAAGAGGTCAAAATATCAACACTAACAGGAGTCTGGAAGAAGTTGATTCCAACCCTCATGGAGGAATTTGAGGGGTTCAAGAATTCTGTGGAGGTAGTAACTAATGGATGTAGAAATAGCAAGAGAGCTAGAATTGGAAGTGGAGCATGAAGATGTGCCTGAATTGCTGCACTCTCATGATAAAACATGAATGGATCAGTCATTGTTTCTTACGGATGAGCAAGGAAAGTGTTTTGTTGTTGTTTTGTTGTTTTAAAAGATTTTACTTATTTGACAGAGCCAGAGAGCACAAGCAGGGGGAGCCAGGAGTGGGAGAAGGAGAAGCAGACTCCCCACTGAGCAGGGAGCCTGATGTAGGGCTTGATCCCAAGACCCCGGGATCATGACCTGAGCCAAAGGCAGATGCTTAACCGACTGAGCCATCCACATGCCATGGAAAGTGTTTTTTTTTTTTTTTTGAGGTGAAATATACTCTTGGTGAAGATGTGAAGATTGTTGAAATGACAACAAAAGACTTAGAATATTACACTTAGTTGATAAAACAGTGGCAGGGCTTCAGAGGATTGATCCCAATTTTGAAAGTAGTTCTTCTGTGGGTAAAATGCTCTAAAACAGCATCGCATGCTGCAGGGAAATTGTTCCTAAAAGAGTCAATGTAACAAACTTCATTGTTTGTCTTATTTTAAGAAATTGCCCTAGTCACCCCCACTTCAGTAACCACCACCCTGGTCAGTCAGCAGCTATCAATATCTAGGCAAGACCCTCCACCAGCAAGAAGATGGACTCATTGAAAGCTCAAATTATGGTTAGCATTTTTAAAGCAAGAGTATTTTTTTTTTTAAATCAAGGCATGTACACTGTCTTAAGCATAATGCTATTGCGATTTAATAGATGATAGTGTAGTATTAACATAACTTTTATTTTTTTTTAATTTAATTTTTTTTTTTAAAGATTTTATTTATTTATTTGACAGAGAGAGAGGCAGCGAGAGAGGGAACACAAGCAAGGGGAGTGTGAGAGGGAGAAGCAGGCTTCCCGCGGAGCAGGGAGCCCGATGCGGGGCTCGATCCCAGGACCCTGGGATCATGACCTGAGCCGAAGGCAGACGCTTAACGACTGAGCCACCCAGGCGCCCCTTAACATAACTTTTATATGCACTAGAAAACCAACCAGTTCATTGAACTTGCCTTATTCTAATATTTGCTTTATTGCAGCCATCTAGAACAGAATCTGTAATATCTCTGATGTATGCCTGTTTTTAATCTCTTGAGCTAACTTTTCCATAAATTATTCATGGTACAAGCAGTTGCCAAAATAAATTTAAAAATGGTGTCCTTTTTAATAAATTTGCAACAGAACTTGTTTTACTAGAAAATAGCATTTTACTAATATTATTTTTTGATATTTTTTTTTATTAAAAGAGACAGGATATATTTAGGAAAAAGGCCAATTACATTAAAATTGTGAACAAAAATACACATGTGCCTGAATATAGAACTTACAATGTAAATTATATACATATGCCTTGAGAGTGTTGCCCAAGGTTACGTAGCTTAGCCAGACTCTAAGATTCTGGGCAAATTGGAAAAGTTGCTTTCTCTGGATACCTACAAGTTGAGTGTTGGCTAGATTTCAGCCCCTACACCCCTTTCAGGGCTGGAATTTTTATACACGACAAATATTGCTCAATTTTAGTTGGCTGCCATAGTCTTCTGAGACCCCTGCTAGGCTTACTCTTTGCCAAAGAGAAGGTGAAGTCTATTTATAACTAAGTATCTTGGACACATGCACAGAAACCAAATTTTGTGCTTTTATCTCTGAACAGTAGTCAGTGTTTCTTAAATAAAAACTTTACAGAGTCAAAACTAATTTTATAGTGAGCAGTAAGTGCCTCAAAAAAATTCATGGTAAACACTATGGTAAACAGTGTATGATTTGGAGAATTACATCATGACTTAGAGGAATTTTCTGAAATAGCTTCTGGGCAAATGTGGTTTGCCTAGCAATCAAAGTCTTGCCCTCCTATAGTAGCTAAGTTACGTAAGCAAGGCCTAATACTCTAGGTCATCACTGTCTGAACTACCATGAAAATGGACAGTTTGAGTTATTTTGGAAGATTTCACCTTTTTGGTATAAATGGATAGAAATTTATGTTCGCAAATGGGAAGTTTGTGTAAGCATTTTCCTTCAATAATCCAGTCTGAATATATATACGTGTATATGTATTAAATATACGATATTTAACATAAACTTAACAAAGTAATAGTTTTAGATACACAATTGTTTAATGGTTCAACAATTCTTATTTCTCAGTGTTTATCAAAACTAAAATTACTCTTAATCCCCTTTATTTCACCTATCCCACCACCCACGTCCCCTCTGATAACTGACTCTTTTCTGAATTTGTTTCTTAAATTCCACATATGAATGAGATCATATGGTATTTGTCTTTCTCTGACATTTCACTTAGCATTATACCCTCCAGGTCCATCCATGTAGTCACAGATGGCAAGATTCCACTTTTTTATGGCTGAGTAATTGTGTGTGTGTGTATACATACCACATCTTCTTTATCCATTTATTTATTGATGGATACTTGGATTGCTTCCATATCTTGGCTGTTGTAAATAATGCTGCAGTAAACATAGGGGTGCATATACCTTTTTGAGCTAATGTTTTCATTTTCTTTGGGTAAATACCCAATAGTGGAATTACTGAATCATGTGATATTTATATTTTTAAATTTGGAGGACGTCTCCATACTGTTTTCCACAGTGGCATCACTAATTTGCATTCTCAACAATGGTGCACAAGTGTTTCTTTTTCTCTACATCCTTGCCAACACTTGTTATTTCTTGTGTTTTTTATTTTAGCCATTCTGACAGGTGTAAGGTAATATCTCATTGTACTTTTCGTTTGCATTTCCTTGATGATGAATGATGTTGAGCATGTTTTCATGTGTCTGTTGGCCATTTGTATGTATTTTTTGGAAAAATGTGTATTCCTGTCCTCTGCGCATTTTTTAACTGGGTTTTTAGTGTTTTTTTTTTTAAATATATTTTGGATATTAGCCCCTTATCAGATCTATCGTTAGCAAATATCTTCTTCCATTCACCAGGTTGCCTTTTTATTTTGTTGATTATTTCCTTTGCTGTGCAGAAGATATTTTAGTCTAGTCCCAATATTTAATTTTGCTTTTGTTTCCCTTGCCAGAGGAGACCTATCTAGAAAAGTGCTTCTATTGCTGATATCAAAGAAATTACTTTGTAGTAATTTACTTCTAGGAATTTTATGGTTTCAGGTCTCACTTGTAGGTTTTTAATCCATTTTGAGTTTATTTTTGTGTATGGTGGAAAAAAATGGTCCAGTTTCATTCTTTGCATGTAGCTGTGCAGTTTTCTGGGCACCATTTGTTGAAGAGACCATCTTTTCCCTATTGCATATTTTTGCCCCATTTATCATGGATTAGTTGACCATAAAAGTGTGGGTTTATTTTTGGACTCTCTATTCTGTGCCATTAATAGATAGGTCTGATTTTGTGCTGGTACTATACTGTTTTGATATATCTTAAAATCTGAGATTGTGGTACCTTTAACCAAGAAGGTTAAATTTAATGGTAGGTGTATTATTTTAGGTGTAATTGTAAATGAGATTATTTTATTAACTAACTTTTCTGCTACTTAATTATTAGTATATAGAAATGGAACAGATTTCTTTAATTTTGTATCCTATGACCTTACTGAATGCATTTATCAGTTCTAATAGTTTTTTGGTGGAGTCTTTAGGGTTTTTTATATATATTTATAAATATATATAAATATATGTATATTTATAAATATAAATATAAATATAAATATAAATATAAATATATATAAATATATGTATATTTATAAATATATATATTTATAAATATA
>NW_022589714.1:34626069-34696949 GCF_004348235.1 Phoca vitulina
ATGTATTAATATAATATATAATATGTATTAATATAATAATATAAAATTAATATAAATATACATATATTTATAAATATACATTTAAAATATGTATATTTATATATTTAAAATATATATAAATATGTATATTTAAAAATATATAAATATACATATATTTTATATGTGTATTTATACATATGTATATTTATATATATAAATATGTATATGTATATACATATGTATATCTATATTTATAAATATGTATATATGTTTATATATGTATATTTATGTTTATATAATATATATATTTATAAATATGTATATATTTGTAAATATATATGTATATTTATAAATATATATATTTATACATATGTATATACATATGTGTATATATATGTATCTATATATATAATATATTAGCTGTGAGGTTTCTTATTTGATCTTTATTATATTGAGGTATGTTTCCTCTAATCCTACTTTGTTGAGATTTTTATCATGAATGGATGTTGCATTGTCAAATGCTTTTTCTGTATCTATTGAAATGATCATGTGGTTTTTATCCTTTTTATCCTTTCTCTCGTTATGTGATATATCACATTGATTAATTTGTAAATGTGTGACTCTGTTTTTCATATCCAGGTAATGCTGGCCTCATAGAGTGACTGGAAGCTTTTCTCCCTCTTCGATTTTTTTGGAATAGTTTGAGAAGAATAGGTGTTAACTCTTCTTTAAAGGTTTGGTAGAATTCATCTGTGAAGCCATCTGGTCTTGAGTTTTGGGGAGTTGTTTTATTCATTCAATTTCATGGCTAGTAATTAGTCTGTTCAAATTTTCTGTTTTTCCTGATTCAGCTTTGCCGGGTTATATGTTTCTAGTAACTTGTCCATTTCTTCTAGGTTGTCCAATTTGTTGGCATACAGTTTTCCATAATTTTTTAGAATCCTTTTATATTTCTGTTGTGTCAGTTGTTTCTCCTTCATTTACTGATTTTACTCTAATCTTTTTGTTGTGGTGATCTGGTTAAGGTTTATCAGTTTTGTTGGTCTTTTCAATGAACCAGCTTTTGGTTTCATTGATCTGTTTTATTATTTTTAAGCCTCTATTCATTCATTTCTGCTGTGATCTTATTTCCTTCTTTCCACTACCATTGGGTTTTGCTTGTTCTTTTTCTAACTCCTTATGTGTAATGTTAGGTTGTTTGAGATATTTCTTGCTTTTTGAGGCAAACCTATATTGCTATAAAGTTGCCTCTTAAACAACTTTTGCTGCATCTCAAAGATTTTGGATCACTGTGTTTCTATTTTCATTTGTCTCCATGTATTTTTTTATTTCCTCTTTCATTTTTTGATTGACACATCCATTGTTTAGAAGCATATTATTTAGCTTCCATGTATTTGTATTCTTTCCAGATAATAACATATTAAAGGAATTCTGTTTGGGATATGAAAATTTTAAAAACCCTACTAGATATAAAATCAGAGTGGCAGGAATTTGGATAGCTATGTCTGTCATTTAGTAGAGGTCAAAGATGAAACTTTGAATTCACATGTCATTGCTTTAAGGATAACAGTTATGGGATTGAATGGAATCAGCAGATTGTGTGTAGTTGAAAAGAGATGGGGGCCAGAACAGAGCATGGAGAATGCAACATTTAGACACCAAAGAGTAGATGAGCTAGCAAAGGGGCAGAAAAGGCCAAGCAGGAAGGAAAATCAGAAGGGGCAGTGGTACAGATACTAATAGAAAAAAGCTTCTCAAGGAGGAAGAAGTGATCAACAATGAAGTCAAATGAAGATCTCTAAAGTGATTTTAAGAAATATGCAGGTCATTGTTAAATCAGGCAAGAATAATTTCCATAAAGTATTAGTAAAAATAACCTGCTTAAAGTAGGTTGAAAAAGATGGGAGCATGTGATAGTAGAAATTCTAAAAGATACTAAGTTCTTCTACTGCAAAGAGTTACCCAGAAATGAAGTGGTAGGTAAATGGGAGATGGGTGAATAGGAGTGTTTCTGTTTTTCAGATTTGTTGCCCTTCCAACTTTTAAAATATTTGATAAAATATTTTTATTTCATGATGAGAAACCTCATCCAGGAGAGGTCCCCCCGCCCCCCCAAAAAAAGACTCAGGGTGAATAGTGGACCTTGAAGGATTTTTTTTTGAAAAGACCAAAAGGAGATAGGATTGAGACCAAAAAGGGGTTAGAACTTTGATAGCAGGGATTTCATTACAGATGCAGGAAGATTAATGAATTTGGTAGTAAGACTATAAAGGGAACTCAAAACCAATTGCTCCTATTTTTTCAAGGAAGTAGGAGACAAAACCACATGAATAGAGAATTGTTAAGATAGGGTAAAAAGTAGTTTAAGGATAGGAGTTATAGTTGGAATGCTTGAAATTGAGATTTCAGTGGTGGTGCAATTTTGGGAGATTGCAAGGCCAAAAGACTATAGCTTTGGGAGACTGACATAAGAGGAAGAAAGAAGTTATTTGAAGATGATGAAGTCAAAGCCAAGCTGTAAGATGTATCATCCAGAATTTATCCCATTCACAAATTACAAAGGAAAAAGAGAAACAGGCTAGATGAATCCCTACCTAGAAGCCAAACCCTTTATTACTGTGTCCCTTCTCCATCTTTTCTCATGTGTGGTTAGTACCTGCATCTGGCTTCATCATAGCTGACCCACTATATTTTATTCCATACAAAATTATATGGAAACAAAGATGTCCTATTCTCAGATATTAATGCCTATTAGGTGGGGACTCTCGCCCAGCTTGTGAAAGGAAGTCTACAGTAAAAAGATTAAACCCGGGATAAATTTCCTTAGTTTTACTTTAATTGGGACCAAAAAAAAAAAAAAAAAGGCAGGGTCAGTATCTTAATAGTGTTTAAATGTCTTAAGGGCAGAGAAATAGGTAGAATATTACAGTATGGGTCTATAGGCAGCTACCAGAAAACATAAAGAAACTAGGGTTAGAACAATGTAAACTGAGGAAAATAATGCTAAAAGGGGAAAGGATGACAAAGGCAAATTTCATTAACTTCTTTATTTTTCATTTATTCTTGCCTGGGAGTCTCTGAAACATTAAAGCACTTCCAAAAAATGGGTTTAAAAAATGGCTGGTCTTTCCATATTGATTCTTTTCCGAAGTGGTTAAAACATTTTTTTTTTTTAATCCAGTGAATCTTATTTTTTATTGTATTACTTATGAATGCTCTTTTCTATAAAATAATAAATGTTTGCAACCTGCAAAAGCCTGGGAAGGTTGCAATTACATTCTTATTTAGAAGCCTTGGTTAGTTTCCATTTTTCTATAAAAATACTGTCTTACATTGTTTGATAAAATAGTGTGCTCTGCAAAAATACAGCCATTAAAGTGTAGGTTTGCAGTGAGAAAGTACTCATTGGTAGGCTAGCCTTCAGCTTCCTTAGCTCCAATCAAGAATGTCCAGAAACAGTGTGACAGCTAATGACAAGATGAGTTGCTTGTATTTGGAGTGTATTTTCTGATTTGTGAACTGAAAACTGTCCTGTGTTATCTTGTTCTAGACTTCGGGTTTTTTCCAAGGACTATGAAAAAAAAAATCTGAAGAATATTTCTGAGGAGCTGCATAACAGAAAAATATTTAGTCATTTGTCATTGATGTCCTACTCTTACAGCCTACAGTATAAATCTCTGCTGGTATTTTCAAGTTAGTTTTCAGAAGGGGAGGCAGTTTCCTTTGTGCATTTCCGTAGCCTTTTTTTTTTTTTTTTTTTTTTAGTATAGTTGACACATGATGTCATATTAGTTTTAGGTTTACAACCTAGTGATTCAACAGCTTTATATGCTGTGCTCACCACAAGTGTAGTTACTGTCACCTTGCAGCCTTAATTCAATACCACTGACTCTATTCTCTATGCTGTACCTTTTATTCCCAAGACTTATTCCATAACTGGAATGAATCTCCCATTCTCTTGTTTTGCGCCTCCTTCCATTCCCTTCGCCTCTGGTGACTGTCAGTTTGTTCTCTGTGTTTATAGGTCTCATTCTGCTTTTTGTTTATTCATTTGTTTTGTTTGGTTCCACATGTAAGTGAAATAATATGGCATTTGTCTTTTTATGTCTGATGCAGTTCACTTAGCATAAACCCTCCAGGTCCATCCATGTTGTTGCAAATTGCGCACTCATCTTTCTATGGCTGAGTAATATTCCATTATATATAAAGGGAGGGAGGCAGGGACAGAAGAAGTGGTGTTGCCATTTTAGCCATTTATTCATACACATTTGGGTTGCTTCCATATCTTGGCTATTATAAACAATGTTGCAATAAACTTGAGTGCCTGTCTTTTTGAATTAGTGAATTAGTGTTTGTTTCCTTTGGGTAAACACCCAGTAGTGGAATAATTGGATTTTAAGGTATTTCTATTTTTAAATCTTTGTGAAAGTTTCATACTGTTGTTCGTGGGGGCATCATTTTACATTCCCACTAACAGTGCATGAGTGTTCCCTTTTCTCCACGTCCTCACCAATACTTCTTGTTTTTTTTTTATACATTCTGACTATAATGTTGTGATATCTTACTGTAATTTGTAATTGCTTGTTTGTTTATACATTCTGACTATAATGATGTGATATTGTAATTTGTAATTTCTTGGTGTTTTTTTTTTTTTTAAATACATTCTGACTAGTGTAACGTGATATCTCATTGTAATTTGGATTTGATTTCCTGATGATTAGTGATGTTGAGCATCTTTTCATGAGTTTGGCCATCTGTACGTCATCTTTGGGAAAAGGTCTTTAAAAAACAAAAATAAATACATTCATTTTATTTAAATTTCGTTGGAATTTTTAAAATTCCAGTATAGTTAAAATACAGTGCTGTCTTAGCTTCAGGTGATTCAAAAATTCTATATATAATGCAGTGCTTATCAAGATAAATATACCCTTAATCCCCTTCCCCTATTTGTCCCATCCCCTCCCCTCTGGTAACCATTTGTTCTCTATTATTAAGAGGGTTTTTTTTTTTTTTTTTGTATCTTTTGTTCCCCTTTGTTTTGTTTTTTAAATTCCACTTATGAGTTTTGAAATCATATGGTATTTGTCTTTCTCAGACTGATTTATTTCACTTAGCATCATACTCACTAGATCCATCCATGTTGTTGCAAGGAGCAAGATTTCATTCTTTTTATGGCTGAATAATCAATTCAATACCACTGACTCTATTCTCTATGCTGTACCTTTTATTCCCAAGACTTATTCCATAATTATATATATATATATCACATTGGTTCCCTGATTGTTTTGTTTTGTTTTGTTTTGTTTTCCTCCAGTGTTGGATTCATCTGTGTTTGGTATCAGGGTAATGATGGCCTTATAAAATGAATTTGGAAGCTTTTCTTCCTCTCCAATTTTTTTGGAATAGTTTGAGAAGAACAGATATTAACTCTTCTTTAAATGTTTGGTAGAATTCACTTGTAAAGACATCTGGCCCTGGACTTCTGTATGTTGTGAATTTTTTGGTCACTGATTCAATATCATTGCTGGTAATCAGTCTGTTCAAATTTTCTATATCTTCCTGCTTCAGTTTAGGTTATATGTTTATAGGACTTTATCCATTTATTTTAGGTTGTTCAGTTTGTTGGCATATAATTTTTCACAATATTCTCTTACAATCCTTTATATTTATGTGGTGTTGGTTGTTATTTTTACTTTAAAAGAGATTATATATATGTATATATAATTTTTTTTAACTTCTCCATCTTTTTTAAATTCCAGTTAACATATACTGTATATTGGTTTCTGGTGTAGAGTTTAGTGATTCATGGTTTATATACAACACCCAGCGCTCATCACAAGTGCCCTCATTAATACCCCTCACCTATTTAACCCATCCCTCTGCCCACCTCCCCTCCAATAACCATCAGTTTGTTCATTATAAGAGTCTGTTTCCTGGTTTGTATTTCTTTTTTCCACCCTATGTTCATCTGTTTTATTTCTTAAATTCCACATATGGGTGAAATTATATGGTATTTGTCTTTCACTGACTGATTTCACTCTGCATAATACACTCTGGCTCCATCCCTGTGTTTGTAAATGGCAAGATTTATTTTTTATGGCTGAGTAATATACCATCACACACACACACACACACACACAGTATGTCTATTCCATTACATATACCATATATGCCATTATATATAGTATGTGCCATATAGCATATATACCAATATATATATTATAACGGTATGTATATATATGCCATATCTTGTTTATCCATTTCATCAGTTGATGGGCATTTGGGCTTTTTCCATAATTTGGCTATTGTTGATAATTCCATATAAATATTGGGGCACATGTGCCCCTTTGAATCAGTATTTTTGTATCCTTTGGGTAAATACCTAGTGGTGCAATTGCTGGGTTGTCAGGTAGTTGTATTTTTAACTTTTTGAGGAACTTCCATCTGGTTTCCAGAGTGGCTGCATTTGCATTCCCACCAACAGTGTAAGAGGGTTCCCCTTTCTCTACATCCTTGGATATAGCCCTTTATCAGATATGTCATTTGCAAATATCTTCTCCTGTGCAGTAAGTTGTCTTTTAGCCTTGTTGATGCAGAAGCTTCACTGTGCAGAAGCCTTTTATTTTGATGAAGTCACAATAGTTTATTTTTGCCTTTGTTTCCCTTGTTTCAGGAGACATTTTTAGTAAAAGTTGCTACAGCCGATGTCAAAGAGGTTATTGCCTAGAATTCTGATGGGTTTCCTGTCTCAAAATTATGTCTTTAACCTGTTTTGAATTTATTTTTGTGTATGGTGTAAAAAAGTGGTCTAGTTTCATTCTTTTGCACATAGTTGTCCAGTTTTCCCAACACCGTTTATGAAGAGACGGTCTTTTTTCCATTGGATATTTTTTACTACTTTGTCATAGATTAGTTGACCATATAGTTATGTGTTCATTTCTGGGTTTTCTATTCTCATCCATTGATCTGTATGTCTGTTTTCATGACATATTGTCTTAATGACTATAGCTTTGTAATATAGCTTGAAGTCTGGAATCGTTATGCCTTCAGCTTTGTTTTTCTTTTTCAGGATTTCTTTGGCTATTCAGGGTCTTTTGTAGTTCCATACAAATTTTAGGATTGTTTGTTCTAAGTCTGAGAAATGCTGGTGATATTTTGATAGGGATTGAATTAAATGTGTAGATTGTTTTGGGCAGTAAAGACATTTTAATGATATTTGTTCTTCAAATCCATGAGCATGGAATATTTTTCTATTTTTTTGTGTCATCTTCAGTTTCTTGCATCCATGTTTTATAGTTTTCAGAGTACAGATCTTTTACCTCTTTGGTTAGGCTTATTCCTAGGTATCTTATGGTTTTTGCCACAATTGTAAATGAGATTGTTTTCTTCTTTCTTCTGCTTCATTATTAATGTATAGAAATGCAACAGATTTCTGTACATTGATTTTGTGTCCTGTGACTTTCCTGAGGTTGTGTATCAGTTCTAGCAATTTTTTGGTAGAGGTTTGAGTTTTTGATATCTAGTATCATGTCATCTGCAAATAATGAAAGTTTGACTTCTTCCTTGCTGATTTGAATGCCTTTTTCTTTTTGTTATCTGATTGCTGATGCTAGGAATTTCAGTACTATGTTAAATAACAGTAGTGAGAGTGGACATCTCTGTCTTGTTCCTAACTGTAGAGGAGAAAATCTGTTTTTCCCTATTGAGGATACTAGCTGGCAGTTTTTTATATATGACCTTCATTATGTTCAGGTATGTTCCCTCTATCCTTAGATTGTTGAGGGTTTTTATCATGAATAGATGTTGTACTTTGTCAAATGCTTTTTCTGCATCTATTGAAAGGATTGTATGCGTTTCTTTTTATTAATATGATGTATCACGTTGATTGATTTGTGAATACTGAATGACCCTTGGAGCCAGGAATAAGTCCCACTTAATTGTGGTGAATGATTCTTTTAATGCACTGTTGGATTAGTTTTGCTAGTATTTTGTTGACAACTTTTGCATCCATGTTCATTAGGGATATTGGCCTGAAGTTCTTTTTTTTTTTTTTTTTTTTTTTTTTTTTTTTTTTAGTGGAGTCTTTATCTGATTTTGGAATCAGGCTAGTGCTTGCCTCATAGAATTAGTTTGAAAGTTTTCTTTACATTTCAATTTTTTGCAATAGTTTGAGAAAAATGGGTATTAACTCTTCTTTAAATGTTTAGTAGAATTCTCCTGGGGAACTATCTGGTCCTGGACTTCTGGTTGTTGGAAGATTTTTGATTACTGATTTTTTTTTTTTTTTTTGCTGGCTATCAGTCTGTTCCAGTTTTCTATTACTTCCTATTTCAGCTTTGGTAGTTCATAATGTTTCTCAGAATTTATCCACTTCTTCTGGGTTGACTAATTTTGGAATATAATTTTTCATAATCTCATATAATTGTTTTTGTTCCTGTGGTGTTGGTGGTTCGTTCTCCTCTCTCATTTGTGATATTATTTGTTTGGGTCCTTTCTATTTTCTGTTTGATAAGTCTGGCTAGGGATTTATCATTTTTATTTTTTCAAAGAACCAACTCCTGATTTCATTGATCTGTTGTTTTTAGTTTCTGTATAACTTATTTCTACTCTAATCTTTATTATTTCCTTCTTCTGTCTTTAGACTTCATTTGATGTTCTTTTGCTAATTCCTTTAGGTGTAAGGTTAGGTTATTTGAGATTTTTCTTCCTTCTTGAGGTAGGCCTGTATTGCTTTTATATTTTCCTCTTTTGACCACTTTTGCTGTATCTGAATGGTTTTAGACTGTTGTGTTTTATTTTTCATTTGTTTCCATGTATTTTATTCCTCCTTTGATTTCCTAGTTGACCTAGTCATTCTATAGTGGCATGTTGTTTAACCTCCATATATTTGTGGTCTTTCCAAAGTTTTTCTTGTGGTTGACTTCAAGTTTTATAGCATTGTGGTCAGGAAAGATGCATGGTATGATCTCAATCTCTTTGTACTTGTTGAGGCCTGCTTTGTGATGTAGTATGTGATCTATTCTGGAGAATATCCCATGTGTACTTGAGAAGAATGTGTATTCTGCTTTAGGATGAAATGTTCTAATACATCTCTTAAGTCCATCTGGTCCAATGTGTCATTCAAAGCCATTGTTTCCTTGTTGATTTTCTGCCTTAAAGATCTGTCCATTGATGTAAGTACGGTGTTAAAGTCCCCTACTATTAATATATTATTATCAATGAGCTCCTTTATGTCTGTTATTGTTTTATATATTTGGGTGCTCCCATGTTTGTTGCATAAATATTTACAATTGTTAGATCTTCTTTTTGGATAGTCCCCTTTATTATGATTTAGTATCTTTCTTCATCTCTTGTTAAAATTTTTGGTTTAAAATCTAGTTTGTATGTTCTAAGTATGCGACCTGGCTTTCTACTGACTTCCATTTTCATGATAAATGTTTTTCCATCCCCTTACCTTCATTCTCTAGGTGTCTTTAGATCTAAAATGCATCTCTTATAGGCAGCATATCTTTTTTAAAAAATCCATTCTGTCACCTTATGTCTTTTGATTGGAGCACTTAGTTCATTTACATTCAGAGAAATTATTGATATGTATTTAGTGCCATTTTGTTACTGATTTTGTCATTGTTTTTGGAGATTTTCTCTGTTCCTTACTAGTCTTTGTCACTTTTGGTTTTTCTTTCCCACTCAAAGAGTCCCATTTAATATTTCTTGCAGGGCTGGTTTAGCGGTCATGAACGTTTTTAGTTTTTGTTTGTTTGGGAAACTCTTTCTCTCCTTCATTTCTGAATGATAGCCTTGCTGGATAGAAAATTCTTGGCTGGAGATTTTTCCCATTCAGCATGTTGAATATATCATGCCACTCTCTTCTGGCTTGCCAAGTTTCTCTGGAGAGATCTGCAGCTAGACTATGGGTCTTCCCTTTTAAGTTAAGGACTTCTTTTGTTTTGCTGTTTTTAGGATTTTTTCTTACTCTATTTTGCAAATTAAATATGTCTTGGACTTGGCCTGCTTTTGTTGATTTTGATGGTGGTTCTCTGTGCCTTCTGAATTTGGAAGTCTGTTTCCTTCCCCAGATTAGGGTAATTTTCAGCTACAATGTTCTCAAATAAACCTCCTGCCTCCTTTCTTCTCTCTTCTTCCTCGGGGACCCCTATGATAAGAATGTTATTACCTTTGATGGAGTAACTGAGTTCCCTAGGTCTATTTTCATAAGCCATAATTCTTTTTTCTCTTTTGTTCAGCTTCATTATTTTATCTCCTCTAACACTTACTTGTTCCTCTGTTTCTTCCATCCTGTGGTCATTACATTCAGTCTGTTTCTAATCTCAGTTATTGCATTTTTATTTCTGACAGATTGTTTAACTCTTATCTCTGTGGTGAGGGTCTCCCTAATGTCTTCTAAGCCCAGCAAATATCCTTATGATTGTTGTCTTAAATTCTCTATCAGGTCTATTACTTTTATCTTTTTCAATTAGATGGCTGGCTGTGACCTTTCCTTATTCTTTCTTTTGGGATGAATTCTTTCATCTTGGAATTTTGTCTAGGTCTTTGTCGTCTTTGTGTTAGAAAAACCTAATGTTTCCTGCTTCTGAGAGTTACAGCTCTTTGAAGAAGAGTTCATGTAGTATCCAGGGCCTGGTGTTTCAGGAAGTGTCTCTGGTGTGTTCTCTGTGCACTCTGCTTCCGTGTTCTGGCTGCACTTTCAGGCTAGTCATTTGCAGAGGCTCTCCTTGCCTGTAGTGGGCAGTGTTTGGACCTTGGATAGAGTGGTGAGTTTTAACTAGGTGTGCTCTGGTCTGCTTGTTAAATGAGACCTGAAGCTACTTTGACTAGAACTGAAGCAAAACTCTGGTTGGTAGACATGGTGTGTGTGGATTTCTGCTGGTCTTCTGGGGAAGGGGCCTGCTGTGCTGGAACATAGGCATACTTGGCCAAGAAACACAGTACTGGCAGAGTGCAGGGGGGTGGGACTTGGTGTAAGCAGGTTAGGCAGCCAGTGTCTGCACTGTGCTGTTTACTGCAGCTGGTTCTGTTTATACTGAGGGGTGAGAGAGAGGAAATAGCCCCAGCCAGCTCCTTTGTCCCCACGTAGGGGTTTCTGTGCTTGCTTCTCTCAGGGAAGCAGTCTTAGAAGAGCAATCTTCCCTTGTGTGTCCCAGGCATTTTTCAGATCATTATTTTCAAGCTTTCTCTGGGTCACTTGCCTGCCTGGTACAGTGCAGTGCACTTCGTGCTCTATCCCAGCCAAGTCTGCTGACTTAAAACTCCAAACATTAAGGACCTGGTGTGGGGGGACCTGCACTGGTCTTCCTGGGGATGGTCTCACCACACCAGGACTGATAGAAGTTTGACCCACAAGGGCAGTTGTACCAGAGTGCTGGGGCATGGGATTTGGAGCAAGAAGGCTAAGCAACCAGTGTCCACGTTAGCTGCCTTCAGTGAATGTCTCTGCATCAGTGCTGAGGGGCAGGGGAATGAAATGGCACCCACTGACTCCTTTGTCCCTGTCACCACCTTTCGCAGATGTACTCCAAGAAGAGCTAGCAGTCTCTCTGTGCCTTAGGCAATCTTCAGATACTGCCATCTGCCCTGGGTTGTGTGCCTTCTCTCTGGGAATAAAGCTGTGCCACCAGGTCTCTATCCCCACCAAGCCTACTGACCTCTAAAACTCCAGTCTTTGAGCCCTGCTAGTTGCAAAACCTCACAAAAATCAGCCCCTCTCCTTTTCCCAGCCAGTAGATTTGGGGAAGCACTCTCCTTGTGCATTTACCTGTGCAGTCCTATCTCTCTTTCTCTCCCTCCCCCCCACCCCACCAACCTCATATGCCTTTCTCTGTGACCAGGGCTCCCTCCTCTCTGCAGCATCTGTGATCCATTTCTTTCCCAAACCACATCTCTGCACCTCCTACCTTCCTCAATGTGGACTCTTCTCTCTCTTTAGTTGTGCAGTTTGTTCTGTCAGTCCTCAGGTCAATATCTTGATTTGATATTTATCTAGTTGTGTTCGAGTGATGAAACAAGCCTAGGGTCTTCATACTGCACCACCATCTTAGCTCCTTTCTTTTATTTCTGATTTTGTTTGAGTCTTCTCTCAGTCTCTGTCTTTGAGTCTGGCTAAAGGTTTATCAATTTTGCTTATCTTCATAGAACCAGCTCCTGGTTTCATTGATCTGTTTTATTGTCTTGTTTTTTTTGTTTTTTTTACTTTGTTCATTTCTGCTCTAATCTTTATTATTTCATTCCTTCTACTGGTTTTGGATTTTGTTTTTCTAGCTCCTGGTTTTGGATTTTGTTTCTTTTTCTAGCTCTTTTAGGTGTAAGGATAAGTTGTTTGAGATTTCCCTTGCTCCTTGAGGTAGGCCTGTATTGCCATAAACTTCCCTCTTAAAACCATTTTTACTGTGTTCCAAAGATTCTGGACTATTGTATTTTCACTTTCATTTGTCTCCATGTACTTTTTGATTCTCTTTTTGATTTCTTGGTTGACTCATTCATTGTTTAATATTACATTATTTAAGCTCTTTGTATTTGTACTCTTTCCAGATTTTTCCTTGTGGTTGATTTCTAGTTCCATAGAGTTATGGTCTGAAAAAATGTGGTATGACTTCTATTTTTTGAAATATTTAAGTCTTATTTTTTGGTCTAATATGGGATCTATTCTGGAGAATGTTCCATGTGCTCTTGAAAAGAATGTGTATTCTGCTGTTTTACAATGGAATGTTCTGAATATATGTTCCATCTGGTTCAAGTTGTCATTCAAAGCCACTATTTGTTGATTTTTCTGTTTGGATGATCTACCATTGATGTAAGTGGGGTGGTAAAGTCCCCTGCTATTACTGTATTCTATTGATTACTTCCTTTATGTTTGTTATTAACTGCTTTATGTGTTTGGGTGCTGCCGTGTTGGGTGCATAAATACTTATAATTGTTATATTTTCTTGTTTGATCCCTTTATGATTATATAGCATCCTTTGTCTCTGGTTACACTGTTTTAAAGTCTATTTTGTCCAATATTAGTATTGCTACTCCATCTTTCTTTTCACATTCACTTGTAGAATAAATTCTTCTCCATCCCTTCACTTTCAGTATGCATGTGTCTTTAGGTCTGAAATGAGTCATTTGTAGGCAGCATATAGATGAGTGTTACTTTTTGAATCCATTCTGTTATCCTAGGTATTTTGATTAGAGTGTTTAGCCCATTTACATTCACAGTAATTATTAATAATTATGCACTTATTGCCATTTTATTACTTGTTTTATGGTTCTTTGTAGTTTTTCTGTTTCTTCCTCTTGCTCTCTTCTCTCATGATTATTTGCCTTTAGTAAAATATTTGGATTCCTTTCTATTTTTTTGCCTATTACTGTTTTTGATTTGTGGTTCCCATTCAATCTGCATGTAACATCTGCATATAGCAGTCTATGTTAAGTTGATGGTCACTTAAATTTGAACCCATTCTTACTCTTCTCCCCTGCTATGTTTTGGGTGTATGGTGTCATAGTTTACATATTTTTATTTTGTGAGTCCTTTGACTGATTTTTACAGATATACTTATTTTTAATGCTTTTGTGCTTCCTACTTATTCTTATTTATGGTCTCTCCTTTCCACTCAGAGTCCCCTTAAACATTTCTTATAAAGCTGTTTTGGTGATGATGGATTCCTTTAACTTTGTTTGTCTGGGAAACTCTTTATCTCTCCTCCTACTCTGGAAGATAGTTTTGCCACATATAGTATTTTTGGTCACAGATTTTTTTTTTTTTTCCTTTCAGTATTTTGAATATATCATGTCACTGCCTTTGGGTCTAAAAAGTTTCTGCTGACAAATCCTCTGATAGCCTTCTGGGGTTTCCCTTATATTTAACTATTTTTTTTCTCTCTTGCTGCTTTTAAAATTCTTTGTTTATAACTATTTTTTGCCATTTGAATTACTATTGTCTTGGTGTGGGCCTACATATGTTGATTTTGTGGGGGGATCTCTGTGCCTCCTGGATCTGGATTTCTATCTACTTCCCCAGATTGGGGAAGTTTTCAGCTATTTCTTTAAATATTCTGCCCCCTTGTCTTTCTCTTCTTCTGGGATCCCTATAATGTGAACGTTATTACTCTTGATGGTGTTGCTCAGTTCTCTAAATCTATTCTTATTTGCATAATTCCTTTTTCTCTCATTTGCTGAGCTTGATTACTGTCCATTACTCTGTCCTCCAGGTCATTGATTTGTTCTGCTTATTCTAGTCTATTATTTTTTCCATCTAATATATTTTTAAATTCATTTATTGTGATCTTCCATCTCTGATTGGTTCTTTTTAATTTTTTTTTATCTTTGTTAAAGGTTTCACTGAGGTATTCCACTTTTCTCTGAAGTCTAGTGAGTACCTTTATGATCATTACTTTAAATTCTCTGTCAGGCATATTACTTAGTTTCACTTAGGTCTCTTGCTGTGATTTTGTCCTATTCTTTCATTTGGGACATATTTCTCTATTTCCCTATTTTGTCTAACTCTGCCTGTTCCTGTGTGTAGGAAAGTCAGCTACATCTCCTGCACTTGAAAGTAATGGCTTTACAAATAAGAGGTCTTGTGGTGCCCCAGCATGCAGTGTCCCCTGTTCACCAGAACCTGGTGCATCAGGGGTGTCTCTGATTTGTATTTGGTATGCCCTGCTGTTTTGGCTGAGCTGCTTTTTCTTTCAGGCCAGTCATCTTCAGTGGTTCTCTTTGCCTGTTGTTGGCAGTGTTTGGTCCCATAGTATAAGTGGGCCAGTCTGGAGCTGCCTTGGGCTTGAGTTGCATCAGACCAGGCATCTGCCAGAGATGTAGCACCAAACTAGAGGGCGATTTCCCTGTGTCATCCCCTGAGAAGCTTTCACTGATAGGTAGGGCCTGCAGTCAGACCAGCTGTTTGCCCCCATTCCACTGTTGTGGCTGCATTCAGTTTGGTGTGTGTGGTTATCTTCCCAAAGCAGTTCCTTTGGCTTTGGCCCCTGTTGGAGCTTCTTGCATACTGCCAGGCTTATGGACCACTTTGGATGGCTGGCCTGTTTGGATGGGTGTATTGGCAGGGCCATATCTGCAATGTTCATGGGGTGAGAGGTGTGGTGTAAGCAAGGTGTGTGTCTTCTTGGGGAAGGAAACTATAGTGCAGGGACTGGGGCAGGCCTGGCTGGGGGGGCAGGGGCACATCTGCTCAAGCATGGGGCTGGGGGCTGGTTGTGATGGGATGCATGGTGTTTGTATCAAGTGTGGACATTGTGCTGCTGCTGGCAGGTGGCCGTGTGTTTATACTGGGGAGCAGGGTGGGAAATGGCATCTGCCAGCTCCTTTGTTCCTGAAGGAGTATCCCAAGGATCTCTGCCCCTCCAGAACAGACCCATATGCCTGAGGCATTTTTTAAGTGGCTGCTTCTATTGTGTATCTTTTTGGGCTCTTTTTTTGGGTTGTTTCTTTAAGGGTAAGGAACCAGTTTCCTCTCACCCCCTTAACTCTCCCAAAGTGGAGCCTGCTGGGTTTTAAAATTCTGAGTTTTAGGTCCTATTGGTTATAAAAACTCATGAAATTTGGCCTGTCTAGTTTTCAAAGCCAAATGTTATGGGGATTTGTCTTCCCTGTGTGGGCTCCCTAATGTGAAGGCCTGTTTCTTTCCCCTCTCTGTGCCATGGCTTCCTTCCCTCCTATGGATAGTCCTACAAATCAATTGAGCTTCCCAGTATATCTCCACCCTGCCTACCCTCTTCTTTTTTTTTTTTTTCCAAATTTTTATTTAAATTGTAGTTAGTTAAAATATAGTGTAATATTGTTACAGGAGTAGAATTTAGGGATTCATCACTTAGAGAAAACACCCAATGCTCCTCATAACAAGTGCCCTCCTTAATACCCATCACGCAATTACCCATTCCCCACCCACCCATTTCCCACCATCAACCCTTAGTTTGTTTTCTGTCATTAAGAGTCTCTTATCCACCTTCCCTACCCTCTTCAATGTGGCCTCTTCTCTGGGCATGTATACCTCGATATTTATAGCAGCATTATCAAAAATAGCCAAATTGTTGAAAGAGCCCACACTCTACTGACTGATGAATGGATACAGAAGATGTGGTGTATATATACGATAGAATATTACTCAGCCATCAAAAAATAAATAAAATCTTGCCATTTGCAATGACATGAATGGAGCCAGAGTGTATTATGCTAAGTGAAATAAGTCAGAGAAAGACAAATATCATATGATTTCACTCATATGTGGAATTTAAGAAACAAAATGGATGGACATAGGGGAAGGGAAAAAAAAGAGGGAAGCAAACCATAAAAGACTCAACTATAGAGAACGAATTGAAGGTTGATGGAGGGACAGTGGGTGGGGAATGGGCTAAATGGGTGATGGATATTAAGGAGGCAATTTGTGTTGAGCATTGGATGTTATATGTAAGTCATGAATTATTCTACTCCTGAAAAAAATCACACAGACACACACACACACACACACACACACACACACACAAATGTGACCTCTTCTCCACATTTAGTTTTAGTTGTGGAATTTGAACTTCCAGTCTTTGGGTCATTTTCTGGGTTATTTACATTGTTGTATTATCTAGTTGTATCCATGAGATGAGGCAAGTTTAGGGTCCTCCTATTCCAACAACATCCCTGGATCTCAGTACATTGATTTTAAATGTGGAGTTTGATAAACTTTGGAAAACATATATACCTTTTTTATCAATTTGTATATTAAATATTTTTATCTCCCTTAAAATATCTGTCTCTTTGCTGTGAATCCAACCAAGTACCAACCCCAGGCAATATCTCATCTTTTCTCTTAGATTGTCAATTGATTTGTCCTGCTCTATAATTTCAAACAAATGGAATCATACCCCAAATATTCTTTTGCATTTGGCTTTATTTGTTCAACATGCTTTTCAAATCATGCATCTTGTTGCATATATCAATAGTTTGCTTCTCCTTATTTCTAAGTAGTATTGACTTTATGAATTTACCATAGTTTTCAGTTTTTGGTTATTATAAATCATGCTACAATGAATATTTAGGTGTACATCCTTGCATGGGAAGGTTTTTTTTTTTTTTCCCCCTCTTGGTTAAAATCTTAGAGTAATATTCTTGAGTCATATGGTAAGTTTATACCAAATTAAATGGGTAACTGTCAATTTTCAAAAGTGGTTATACTACTTTACACTCCCAGCAGTAGTGTATACTATCTGTAGTTGCTCTACATTCTTTTCTAATATTTTTATTTTTTTTAGTCATACTAATATGTGCTGAGTGGAATTTCACTGAGATTTGCATATCTTCTTGAAGACTACCCATGTTGAGCATTTAAAAATGTATTTATTGAAAAATTATATATCTTTTTGAGGTATATATTTCTTAAGGTATCTGTTCAAATAATTTTCCTATTAGAGCAAATGCCAAAAATTTCCTGCTAATTGCTAGTGTTCTATCAGCTATTACTGAATTCCGTAATGGTACGGGTGTATAAAATATATAATTAAACACTAAATCAAACAAATATTCTAAAGATTTGAAGTTAAACAGATGGGTAAAAAATGTTGAGAGAAAAGTAAAATGGCAAGAGAAATTTAAAAGCTCCTGAATGACCAAGGTATAGCAAAACTCTCCAAAAACTAAAGGTCTAACATGTAGTTGCTGAAACAACCTAGAAGGAAAGCTTATTATAACACAGCCTCAATAATAAGGAAGATAAAGAACAGTCTCACCAGTTTTCTTTTTCAGTGATTCTAGACCTTGAATGTGTGCTGTTGATTTATGGTCCAAAGTTTAGGCTAGAAATTGGAGGTTGATTGAAAAGACCAAGAAGCAAAAATATTGAGCATGAGAATTCTGCTTTGGCTTTACTTTCTGCATGCAAATTTAATTTCTAAGACAAATAATTAAGTGGGACTTCCTCTTCAGAAAGTCAATATGGAGATAGTTTTTTTTTTTTTTTTTTTCTATAAGGGATTCCTATTTTAAAGTATGGTGCTAAAACAGCACTTTTGGTACTCAATAATTAGGAATAATTATTTTCAATATTATGTAGCATTATTGCTAAATGTAATGCAATGACCCAGAAATAAATTTTATTGAAAATAGACCTTGGTTTTAATATATTTGCTGCAAAAAAACCCCTCTAAATAAATGAATAAAACAAAGACCTTGGTTTCATATTTCTTTGTTTTATAGTGACTGCCATAATCATTTAATGCTGCTCACATAAATTTATGTGCCATAATTAAGTTTTCATTTTACCTATTTTCAATTCACATAAGAAATTTTGTCATTGGTCTTATTACAATCATCTTCCTTTTCTCGAGATACTTTTCAACTCTTAGAGTATGTAAGAATTAGCAGATATGTGAATAATACATTAGGGCATTTAGCATGAAATTGCAAGATTTTGAAAATGAAACATTCAATAATCAACATATTAGGAAAACTCAGAGTGAAATCATCTTGGAATACATTTGGAATGAAAATTGAAGGAGAAATAATAGAAATAAATATCAAAGATAAACTAAACCTGAAAAAAATTAATATGCTTTTCTCACTTGAGAGAAAACCGAAAAAAATCAATCTGCAAATAGATATTTGAAAGATTCTCAGAGCCAATCTATTTTATTTTTTTAAACAGAATTAGCTTTCCTTTTAATCTTTGATTTTTTTCTGAGTGCTAGTAAACAGAGAGAAACCATATTTTCTGACCACATGTGTCATTTTTTTGCATTTGTGCATTGAAATTTTGTAATGCTATAAAGATTGAAACACTCTTCAAAATTAGGGACTCAAAGTAGCTGATTTCAAATCTTAAACTCTACAGTAATCATGAAAGTATGGTATTGGAGAAAGAATAGATAATATAAATCAATGGAAAAATGGAGTCCAGAGATAGACACACACACACACACACACACACACACACATATAACATATATACATAGATGATATATATGACATAATTAATATATGATTAGTTGATTTTCAATAAAGATGCAAAGGCAATTCAATAGAGGAAAGAATAGATTTTCTAACAAATGGTTCTGAGAGAATTAGCTCTATAAACAAAAGGGAACTTCAGCCTAAACCGCATACCATATATAAAAAATACAGGGTATTTTATACGTCAGAGTGGATACTTTTATCTCTAATAGTTCATTTGGATTTACTTTATATTTTTAATTTAGCTCCTAATCATTTCTGTGTTTTCATCTATATTTAAAATGTAGATCATATTAATCAAAGTTTTACCATCTTGTTTATTAAATGCATCATATTTGTTGTTTCTGTGTTCTTTTGTTAAATGAGTTTTCTTCAGATTATAGTTTATCTTTTCTTCTTTGCGTGCCTGGTACTTTTTTTTTTTTTACTTGGTTTCTGTGCATTTTACTTTGCTGGGTCCTGGGTGTTGTGTTGTTTCTTTACACACTGTTGGGCTGTGTTCTGGGGCACAGTAAAGTCACTTTGAACCATTTGATTCTTCAAGCCTTGCTTTTAAGATTTGCTAGGATATGTTCAGAGCAGCTTTTATTTATTTATTTATTTACTTTATTTATTTATTTTTTATTTATTAATTATATAGCTAATTTGGTCTCACTCTAAAGCAATACCACTTCTGGGAGTCTGCTCAATGCTCCATATATTAAGACCTTTTTCTACTCTGATTGTTGCAGACACAAACTGTTCCCCTCATAGAAACTCAGGAAATTGTTCCGCTTACTGCTCGCCAGTAGCATTCAGTATAAATCAGTACTCAATATGATACTCATGGGGAACTCTCGAAACATCTCTGGAGATCTCTCTTTGCAGCTTCCTTCTCTCAGACATTCTACTCACCACAGATTCTAGGCAAGTTGGCCTCCTTGAACTTTAATCTCTCTCTGATTCAGCAAGACTGCTGACGTTGTTTCCCTTTTCTTCCTGTGGTCTGGAAAGTGCCTCTGGAAATAGGGTAATTGTAGACTCACCTCAGTTCTCTTTTCTCAAAAGTCTTAGTCCTGTTTTCTCTGTTCAATAATCAAAATTCAATATTTTCTCTGTTCAATATTTCTCTGTTCAATATCTTAGTCCTGAAATCTCTGTTCAATGAGAAAAATGTTTTCTGTATGTTTTATCTAGTTGGTTAATGTGAGAGGGTAAGTCTGGTCGCATTTCTTCACGATTAGAATTAGAAGTTCTAGACAACTTTTAATATATAGAAAATATACATTTGCAATCATCACCGACGTGAATGGAATGAATGAGTGAATAAATAAATCACTGAGCCGATAAACAATTGTTTGCTGTATTTCCAAAATGTACTCTGTCCTTTACTATGTGGTAATGTATCTATCCCAGGGTCTTGGTTGTAGAGTTTCAATCTATTTAGGGATACAAAGCTATCAAATGATTTAATAACAGTAGTTATGTGCTAATTACTTTTATATAGCATAGAAGTTCATTAGTGGTTCAGGGAATATAATGTAGATGAAGTAGTAGCTAGAATTCTATAAATAAAGTAGAACTTTATTTTTTTTATTATTTTAAAGATTTTATTTATTTGAGAGAGAGAGAATGAGACAGAGCATGAGAGGGGGGAGGGTCAGAGGGAGAAGCAGACTCCCCGCTGAGCCGGGAGCCCGATGCGGGACTCAATCCCCGGACTCCAGGATCATGACCGGAGCCGAAGGCAGTTGCTTAACCAACTGAGCCACCCAGACGCCCCCAAAGTAGAACTTTAATTGGACCTTGAATTATGGATAATAGAGGAGTTCAGAAAGGGAAGGGTGCCATACAAGTGGAAGAAATGTAATACCTGAATGCACAATGTCAAATGGGCAGTTGGGGAAGTGGATGTAACAGATACCCTGAGAAGATCAGCCTGATAGGAGAAAGTATTGTTATATAACAAAAAAAATGCAGGCATTAAAAAAATAAAATTAGGGCTTTAAAATTATCTGTGTTATTCTTGAAGTGAAACCATAAACCAATCGTTGAGCCTCTTTCAACTTCTGTGTCTTCATCTGTAATCTCTCTCTTTTCTATTCCAAAGATTTTGGTAATTTTGTAGGCAATATTAAGCAAACAACCCACTGGCTATAGTCCTATATTACTTTAAAACGTAACCATCTCATGTCCACTCTCAGGAACACATCAATTTGAGACCAAGATAAAAAAAGATCATGCCTGGATTTAGTTGTTTACATAAATGACACCGATATTATGCATTTATGTCTCAGACATAAAAGCCTGAGAGCTCTACATTTTTTCTATTCATGTTGATCCCCTACTTTTAATAAAAATGTATATATTTAAGGTGTACAACATGATTTGAAATACATAGTAAAATGATTACTATAGTCAAGTTAATTAACATATCTTCACATAGTTACCATTTGTGTGTGAGATGAAGGCACATGAAATTTACTCTTAGCAAATTTCCACTATTCAATAATGTGTTACTAACTATAGTCATCATGCTATACATGAGATGTTTAGACTTGTTTACCCTACATAACAGCAACTATGTGCCCTTTGACAGCTTATCTCCTCCTTTCTCCCATCTCCCTGTTCTTGATAACCACTGTTCTTTCTGCTTCTATGTATCTGAATTTTTTTAGATTTCACATGTAAATGAGATCACTTGTGTCTGGCTTATTTCACTTTGTGTGTGTGTGTGTGTGTGTGTGTGTGTGTATGGGTTATTTCACTTAACATGAAGATTTCCAGATTCATCCATGTTGTTACAAATGACAAGATTTTTAAATTAATAATACTCCTGTGTGTGTGTATAACACATTTATCCATTCTTCTGTCAATAGACAGTTTGTTTCCATATCTTGGGTATTTTGAATAATGCTGCAACAAACATGGAAACAGAGACATCTCTTCAAGGTACTGATTTGGACTTGATTTTTGGCTATGACATCAAAAGTTCAGGTAACAAAAGCAAAGATACACAAGTGGGATGACATCAAATGTTATAAAAAGCTTCTGTACAGCAAAGGAAATAAAATCAAAAGGCAGTTTATGGATTGAGGGGAAAATATATCTGGTAAGGGGTTAATATCCAAAATATATAAGGAACTCATAAGAATAAGAATAAAAACAACTCTACTAAAAATAGGTAAAGTACCTGAATAGACATCTTTCCCAAGAAGACATACAAATGGCTAACAGATACATGAAAAGGTGCTTAACATCAATAATCATTAGGGAAATGCAAGTGATAACCATGATGAGATACCACACCTGTTAAGATGTCTACAATAATTTCTTAAAAAGTATTTATGAGGATGCGGAGAAGAAAAAAACCCTTGTACACTGTTGGTGGGAATGTAAATTGGTGCAATCATTATGGAAAACAGTATGGAGCTCAAAAAACTTAATATAGAACTACATATGATTCAGAAATCCCTCTTTTGGTAGATAACCAATGGAAAAGTCTCAGATCTTTACTCTTTTCCTTTTTTTTTTTTAAGATTATTTATTTATTTATTTGACAGAGAGAGACACAGCAAGAGAAGGAACACAAGCAGGGGGAGTGGGAGAGGGAGAAGCAGGCTTCCTGCTGAGCAGGGAGCCCAATGGGGGGCTCGATCCCAGGACCCCGGGATCATGACCTGAGCCGAAGGCAGACGCTTAACGACTGAGCCACCCAGGCGCCCCTACTTTTTTCCTCATTTAAAGAGACTTCTGGTTATTTGGAAAACAAGAAAAATATGTTAAACAATTGGCCCAGTTCCAGTTGTTTGTGCCCAGCATTCTGTAAAATTCAAATATATCTCCATAAAAAGGGCCATGATAGGGTGCCTGACTGGCTCACTCGGTTAGGCAACAGACTCTTGATTTCGGCCTGTGTCATGGTATCAAATCCCATGTTGGGGCTCCACACTCAGTGGGGTGTTGGCTTGAGATTCCCTCTCCCTTTGCCCCTCCCCCCACTCACCCTCTTTCTCAAATCTTTTTTTTTTTTTTTTTTAAGGGCCGTTATAAACTGACCTTTGATTATTTTTTTTTAATTGAATTATAGTTGACATACAATATTAGTTTCATGTGTACAACATAATGATGCAACATTTATATACATTATGAAATGATCACATTAAATCTAGTTACCATCTGTTACCATACAAAGTTATTACAATATTATTTACTATATTCCCTATGCAGTAATTTATTTCCCTGACTTATTGCTGGAAGTTTGTACCTCTTAATCCCCCTCATCTATTTTGTCCATTTCCCCACACCTCCCTTCGGGCAACTACCCAGTTTGTTCTCTATTTATAAGTCTGTTTGTTTTGTTTGTCCATCTGTTTTGCATTTAGATTCCACATGTACATGAAATCATAAGGTATTTGTCTATGTATGACTTAATTCACTTAGCATTAAGTCTCTATGTCCATCCATCTTGCAAACAGCAGGATTTCTTTTTTTCTATGGCTAAGTAATTTTCCATTTTGTGTGTGTGTGTGCGTGCATGCACATGTGTACATATATACCATATCTTTATTCATTTATCTATGGATGGACATATAGGTTGTTTCCATATTTTGGATATTGTAAGTACTGCTGCAAAATGTAAGGGGCATATATCATTTTGAATTATTATTTTCATTTTCTTCAGATAAATACCCAAAAGTAGAATTATTGGATCATAAGGTATTTCTATTTTAAATTTTTAGGAAATTTTATACTGTTTTTTATAATGGCTGCACCAATTTATATTCCCACCAGTAGTGCACAATGGCTCCGTTTTCTCCACAACTTCACCAACACTTGTTACTACTTGTCTTTTTTTTAATTTTATTTTATTATGTTATTAATCACCATACATTACATCATTAGTTTTTTTTATTATGTTAATCACCATACATTACATCATTAGTTTTTGATGTAGTGTTCCATGATTCATTATTTGCGTGTAACACCCAGTGCTCCATGCAGAACGTGCCCTCTTTAATACCCATCACCAGGCTAACCCCTCCCCCGCCCCCCTCCCCTCTAGAACCCTCAATTCGTTTCTCAGAGTCCATAGTCTCTCATGGCTCATCTCCCCCTCCAATTCCCCCCCTTCATTTTTCCCTTCCTATTATCTTTTTTTTTTTTTAAACATATAATGTATTATTTGTTTCAGAGGTACAGGTCTGTGTTTAAACAGTCTTACACAATTCACAGTGCTCACCTTAGCACATACCCTCCCCAATGTCCATCACCCAGCCACCCCATCCCTCCCACCCCCCCCCCCCCCCCCGCAACCCCCAGTTTGTTTCCTGAGATTAAGAATTCCTCATATCAGTGAGATCATATGATACAGGTCCTTCTCTGATTGACTTATTTCGCTTAGCATAATACCCTCCAGTTCCATCTACTTGTCTTTTTGATATTGGCCATTCTGACTGGTATGAAGTGATATCTCACTCTGGTTTTGATTTTCATTTCCCTGATGATTAGTGATGAGCATTTTCTTATGTTGGCCATCTGTATGTCGTCTTTGGAAACAATGTCTATTCATGTTCTCTGCCCAATTTTTCATTAGTTTGTTTTTGGTGTTGAGTTGTATGATTCTGTATATATTTTGGATATCAACATTAATAAATATATCAGTTGCAAATATATTTTCCCATTCAGTAGTTGCCTTTTCATTTTGTTGGTTTCCTTGACTGTGCAAAAGCATTTTAGCTTGATGTAGTCCTAATTGCTTATTTTTGCTTTTGTTTGCCCATGCCTGAAGAGACCAAAAAAAAAAAAAATTGCTGAGCATGATGTCCAAAAGTTTGCTGCATTTATTTTCTTTTAGAGGTTTACAGTTTCAGGTATTAAATTTAGGTCTTTATCCATCTTGAGTTTATTCTGTATATGGTATAAGAAAGTGGTCCAGTTTTACCACATCATTTATTAAAGAAATGACCTTTTCCATTGTATATTCTTGCCTCCTGTATTGTAGAGTAATTGGCCATATAAGCTTGTTTTTTGGGGGGAGGAGGCTTGCTTTTTGTTTTTCTTTTCCTGAGTGATCTGTGTGTCTCTTTTGGTGACTGTTTTGATTACTATAGCTTTGTAGTATTTCTTGAAATTTGGGATTGTGATACCTCCAACTTTGTTCTTCTTTCTTAAGATTGTTTTGGCTATTCAGGGTGTTTTATGGCTCCGTACACACTGTAGTATTTGTTTTAGTTCTATAAAAAAAAATGCTACTGGTATTTTTATAGGGATTACATTGAATCTGTAGATTGCTTTGGGTAGTATGAACATTTTAACAGTATTCTTCTGGTCCATGAACATGGTGTATCTTTACATTTATTTGTGTCTTCCATTTTTTTCATCAGTGTGTTATAGTTTTCAGATTACCAGTTTTCACCTCCTTGATTAAATTTATTCTTAGGTATTTTATTATTTTTGATATAATTCTAAATGGCAGTGCTTTCTTAATTTGTGTTGGTTTATTAGTGCATATAAATGCAACAGATTTCTGTGCAAATATTTTGCATTCTGCAACTTTACTGAATTCATTCTAATAGTTTTTTGGTGGAGATTTTAGGGTTTTCTATATATAGTATCATCTTTAAATAGTGAACGGTTTACTTTTTCCTTACCAGTTTGGATGCTTTCTGTGATCTGATTCCTGTGGGTAGGACTTCTAGCACTATGTTGAATAAAAGTGGCAAAAGTAGACATCCTTGTCTTGTTCCTGATCTTAGAGGAAAAGCTTGCAGTTTTTCACTATAAAGTATGATGTTAGTTGTGTGTTTGTCATACATGGGCTTTATATGTTGACATATGTCCCCTTTAAACCCACTTTGTTGAGAACTTTTATCAAGAATTTTTTGAATTCATGTTGAATTCAAATGTTGAATTTGAATTTTTGAATTTTTTTCTAATGCTTTTTCTGTATCTATTGTAATGGTTATGTAATTAGCTTTCACTTTTTAATATGGATCACATGGATTTGCAGATTTCAAACAATCTTTGAACCCCTGGAAAAATCCCACTTATCATGGTGAGTGATATTTTAATGTAATATTGAATTTGGTTTGCTAATATTTTGTTGAGGATTTTTGCCTTTATGTTCATTTTAGATATTGGTTTTGTTTTTGTTTAAAGTGACTTTGTTTGGTTTGGTATTAAAATAATGCTGACCTTATAGAATGAAATTGGAAGCTTTCCTTCCACTTATATTTCTTGAGATAGTTTGAGAAGGACAGGTATTAACCCTTTAAATATTTGATAGAATTCACCTGTGAAAGCCATCTGGTCCTGGACTTTCATTTGTTGGAAGGTTTTTTGTTTGTTTTTTCGGTTTCAATTTTATTACTAGTAATTGGCCTATGAGGTTTTCTATTTCATTCTGATTTAGTCTTAGATGTGTGTTTCTAGGAATTTATCCATTTGTTCTGATTTGTTCAATTTGTTGGCATATTTTTTTTTTTTTTTTTAAGATTTTATTTGATAGAGAGAGACAGTGAGAGCAGGAACACAAGCAGGGGGAGTGGGAGAGGGAGAAGCAGGCCTCCCGCCGAGCAGGGAGCCCGATGTGGGGCTTGATCCCGGGACCCCAGGATCATGACCTGAGCCGAAGGCAGACGCTTAACGACTGAGCCACCCAGGTGCCCGGCATATATTTTTTTTTAGTAGTCTTGGATAATCCTTTTCTTCCTGTGGTGTTGATTATTTTCCTCTTTCATTTCTGATTTTAATTGTCCCACCTCTTTCTGAGTCTGGGTAAAGGTTTATTAATTTTGTTTACATTTTCAAAGAATCAGTTCTTGGTTTCATTGATCTTTTCTATTTTTTAAAATTATTTCTGCTCTGGTCTTTATTTTTTCTAATTTAAGTGTAGGTTTAATTTGTTTATTTGAAATTGTTGTTTCTTGATGTAGGTCTGTATCACTATAAATATCCCTTTTTTAGAATTGCTCTTGTTGTGTCCCAAAGATTTTGGACTGCTGTTTTCATTTTTATCTGTTTCCATGTATTTTTTGAATTTCTCTTTGACTTCTTTGTTAACCCATTGGTTGTTTAGCAGCATGCTGCTTAGTCTCTACATTTGTGTTTTTCAGTTTTTTTTTTTTTTTTTCTTGTATTGATTTCTAGTTTTATACTGCTATGGTCAGCAAAGATGCATTATATATCAAATTAAATTTATTGAGACTTGATTTTGTGGCCTAACATGTGAGCTATCCTGGAGAATGTTCCATGTGCACTTGAAGAGATTGTTTATTCTGCTGTTTTAATCTGGAATGTTCTGTATATATGTGTTAGTTCATCTGGTCTAATGTGTTGTTCAAATCCACATTTCTGTATTGATTTGTTTGTCTAGATGAACTATCCATTGATATAAGTAGGATGTTAAAGTCCTCCCTATTACTGCAGTACTTTGAATTTCTCCTTTTATGTCTGTTAATATTTGCTTTACAATGTGTTCCTATATTGGGTGCATTAATATTTACAGTTGTTATATTCTCTTGTATTTTTCCCTTTATCATTCTGTAATACCCTTCTGTGTGTCTTATTATAGGTCTTATTTTGTCTGTATTGTCTGATAGAAGTATTGCTACCCTAACTTTTTTTTTTTCTCATTTCCATTGCAATGGAATATCTTTTTTCATCCCTTTACTTTCAGTCTGTATGTGTTTTTAGGTATGAAGTGAATCTCTTGTAGGCAGCATATCAATTGGTCATTTTTTAAGCCATCTAACCATCCTATCTCTTTTGATTGGAACATTAGTTCATTTACATTTAAAGTAATTATTGATAATTATAAACTCATTGCCATTTTGTTAATTGTTTTCTGGTGGTTTTTGTAATGCCTCTTTATTCCATTCTTCTCTTTTATCATTTGGTGACTTCAGGGTTATACTTAGATTCTTTTCACTTCATTTTTTTTGTCTGTTACAGGTTTGTGGTTTGTCATTACCTTGAGGTTCATATGAAATAGCCTATGTATATAGCAGTCAATTTAAGTTTGATTTCATAAGTTCAAACACTTCTAAAAGCACTGCATTTTTACTCCACTTAACCCACATTTTATGTATTTGACATCATATTTTACATATTTTCATCTTGTAAATTTAATTATTGTGGTAATTTTTCTTTTTGTCTTTTAACCTTCATGCTAGTTATATAAGTGACCTACTTTATATTTATTTTTACCAATGAAATTTTTCTTTCATAATTTTCTTGTAGTTATGGCCTTTTCTGCTTAAAGAAGTTCCTTCAATTTTTTTTAATGTTTTATTTATTTATTCATGAGAGTCAGAGAGAGAGAGAGGCAGAGGGAGAAGCAGGCTCTCCTCCTAGCAGGGAGCCCAATGCGGGACTCAGTCCCAGTACCCTGGGATCATGACCTGAGCCGAAGGCAGATGCTTAACCATCGGAACCACCCAGGTGCCCAGAAGTTCCTTCAGTATTTATTGTGTGGCTGGTTTAGTGGTGATGTACCCCTTTAACTTTTGTTTGGGAAACTCTTTCAAGTCTAAATGATAACATTGATGGCTCTGGTATCTTGGTATAGATTTTTTTTCTTCCTTTCAGCAATTTGACTATATCATGCCACTCTCTTCTAGCCTACAAAGTTTCTACTAAAAAAATGAGCAATAATATTATCTGCGTTCCCTTACAGGTAACTAGTTGTTTTTCTCTCATTACATTTAAGATTTTCTCTTTATCTTTAATTTTGAGATTTTCATTATTATGTGTTGTGGTGTGGTCCTCTTTGGTTTATTTCATTTCTCTGTGCTTGCTAGACCTGGATATCTATTTCCTTCCCTGACTTAGGGAAATTTTCAGCTATTGTTTCTCTAAATAAGTTTCTTGCTTTCTCTCTCTCTCTTCTCCTAGTAGGACTCCTATAATGTGAATGTTGGTTCTCTTCATGTCCTAGGGTTTCCTTAACCTATTCTCCTTTTTCTTTAAATTTTTTTTTTTTTTTTTTACCTTTTGCTGTTCAGCTTAGATGATTTCTACCTGTCTTCTAGATCACTAGATGCTCTTCTGCTTTTGATACCCTCTAGTGTTGTTTTTTTTTTATTTTAGTTATTAGGTTCTTCAACTGTGATTCTTTTTCTTTTGTCTCTGAAGTTTTCATTGAATAAATCCTCTTTTCACTCAAGTTTGGTGAACAGTTTTGTGACCACTATTTTGAACTTTTTTCAGGTAGATTGCTTATCTCTGTTTTATTTAGTTCTCTAAGGTTTTTTTTTTTTTTCCCCTATTCCGTCATTTGGAATATATTCCTCTGTATCCTCATTTTATCTGAGTCTCTATTTTTTGTTGTTGGTTTTTCCATTTTTTAGGTAGGTCAACTACATCTCCTGGTCTTGAAAGTAGTGGCCTTATGCAGAAGGTATCCTTTGGGGGCCTAGAAGGCAATCCCCATGGTTACCAGGACCAGGTTCTCCAGGGGTGTCCCTTATGTGGGCTCATGCATTCTCCTGTTGTGGCTGGGCTGGGCTGTGACTATGGCAGGTATGCTGGTGGATGGGGCCTTCCCCCATCCCCAGGCAGCAGTTGCTTTCAAGGGGGGGGAGGGTACCTGTGGGTAGGACAGTTTGGGCAGGGTAGGTTTACCAAGGAAAGCAGTGGTAGGGTAAACTTTGCTAACAAGGTAAATGGATAGTGTCAGAACAGCTGCCCATTAGTGTCAGGGCAGTTAAGGCTAAAGGATAGTGAAAAAAAGGGCTCCCCCCAGCTCTTTTGCCAGAGAAAGTTCCCACTGATCTCTCTTCCTCTGGCTCACACCCTAAAATCAATCAATCAATCTCCTTCACCTATGGTCCAGGTGCTTTTCAAACTGCTGCTATGCTGGGTCTTAAAGCAATAGAGATTGTATGTGGGCACTTTAAGAATCGCATCCCAGTTTCATATGGCCCTCCCACTTTCCCAGAGTTAGGCCCCACTGATTTTCAAAGCCAAATGTTTGGAGGGCTTGTTTTCATGCTATGGATCTCCGTAGCAGAGGGTGCCCAATAGAGGGCTTAGACATCTTGCTCTTCTGGGAGAACCTCTATGCCTGTGATATTCCTCTCTCTTGTGGGTTGCTCTGTGGGGGGGTTTAGTTCCCAGCCAGACCATGTCTCTGCCCCCCACCCTTTTCAATGTGGTTTTTTCTCTATAGTTTTACCTGTGGAAAATTGTTCTGCTAGTCCTCGACATTCTCAGAGAGAGTTGCTTTATATGTAGTTGCAGCCTTGGTCTGTCTATGTGAGGAAGTGTACTCAGGCTCTTCACACTCCACCATCTTTCTCTCACTCATAGAAATTCCTTCAATAAACTGACACTTGATACCTAGAATTATTTTGTACAAGATTTGAAGTACAAAAAGCCAATTATGTTTATTGGGTAAAGGAAACCGTAACACTAGAATGTTATGGATATATTCTCAATGACTACTAATACCAATATTTCTGCCATTTTCAGATATAGCAATCTAGTAAATTGTTTTTAGTTGTAATTTTTGTCATAACAGAGTTAAGAGAATCCTACTTGCCAAATCATTCTAGCACTTCTAGGTTGACATTATTGGAAATATGACTTTCAGAATTGTCTCCAGAAATCTCCCAGTGCCAAGCACAGTATACTGAATAGCTCCCCCCACCAATTTATGAATGCAATGGAAATATGGGTGATACTGAATTTTTCAATTCACTGCATAGGTCTATAAACTTATAACAATGACCTAAATATTTTTTAAACTTTATTTTAGAAAACTTTAGAGAGGTGTTAGCATAATTTTAAATATCTGCAGCAAGGGCAATATCCTTTGTTTTTTGAGCAGGTGGAATTGATGTTTAGGAATAGTCAAAATTTAGGGGGCCCAAGACTGGTAAATAAAGGATATAGAGATGCAAGATAAATCATGAAAATAAACCAAAACAAAACAAATCTGCAAATAATGAGATAGAAGATTTTCTGTGACACCTTAACTTCAGGAGTCAATCTAAATGGTAAAGTTCTGGAGAAAGCTTAATCAAAATAGCATAAAGTAGCCACTAATAATGAGACTACCATGAAATGCAATACTTGATTAAATATGTAAGTTGTGATGTTTCTTATAAGTAGTAATTTTGTAGCCAGATCTTATGATCTGATGTGCATTAAGTAGTTGTTTTTAACTGTTTTCTGGTTTTACCTAAAACTATTACATATGGTATTTACCTTGAGTTTTCTTGTCTAGATAATTTGAAATAATTTTAAAATAGAATGCTACACTTAATAATATAGAATAAATTTTATGAAAAACTTAATGGGTTCCCAATAATTTTAGAAGCCTCAAATGGATAATGCATCTGGGTTTCTTCTTATGAAATTTATTTGCAATATTATCATATTTACTTATATTACATTTCCAGTCTGCCATGGACTAACCCTCTAACATATACTGCATAGTATGAATTGACCTGAGAAACTTATTTACCTGTCTCATTTTTCTATTTTTCCCCCAACCCCACATTATTTTTATCCCTTCATTTCCCCCTGAATTTCCCATTGCTATCAGCTATTAGAAAACATCTGAAGCTGAAAAGAATGCAATTAGGTATAGGGACTAAAGACTGAATTTGGCTTACCCCAGGATGAACATGAAAATTTTCAGAAATGTGGGCAGATTTATATGAAAGAACCAGGAGAAGAACTGGCAAAGTGATAAAGCATATTATCAAATCAGTGATGAAAAGTAGGACAAAATAATAGTGAACAACTAGTATACTTGTATTTTTAAATATTTGGTTGTAAATCAAAGTGCTAGGAGTACCCACACACCACGAACACTCTTTTCCCATCTATCTCATCATGGATACATTTGCCAAATGCTAAATATTCCTTCATAAGTTCTTCCTTTCATTTGATATACTGAAAGCAGTCTTTAGATGCAGCTTTATCTGACCCATTAGTGTATCATAGTTAAATTGCACTTTATTTTCTTTATTAGCTCCATAAAAGAGACTAGAACCCTTTGAAATCTATTGGGAACCCCACCTGTGTCTCTTGTCTCAGACACAAAGCATTTCCACACATTCCTCAGGCTCAGATGAACATAGGTGTGAAAGTTAATAATGTGATGTTTGGTCTAACATGTATATGTATGTATATATCACCCCACCCCCACTCCCAATCTTACCCTATACTAAACACTAAACTCTATAGGAGTTCTGTATCTTTTTTTTTTTTTTTAAAGATTTTATTTATTTATTTGACAGAGAGAGACATAGAGCAGGAACATAAGCAGGGGGAGTGGGAGAGGGAGAAGCAGGCTTCCTGCAGAGCAGGGAGCCTGATGTGGGACTCGATCCCAGGACCCTGGGATCATGACCTGAGCCGAAGGCAGACGCTTAACGACTGAGCCACCCAGGCACCCATGGAGTTCTGTATCTTATCACATCATAATACAGGGTCTAATTCTGACCTGCACATTTTAAAACTCTCTCATTCAAACATTATCTCCTACCATGTGCTGATTCTCAATGACTAAAAAGAAAAGTGATTTATGTATCAGGGAATCCATTTATTATTCACAATGGGAGATATATCTAAATCCTTATGAAGCTATTCCTTTCCCATTATCTTGGTACTTGGAAGACTTTATCCCTAAGCAGAAAGCTGCTAGCTAAGTAAGGACTTTCTGATAAGTAGATAGATGCCCTTAAAAAAATCTTTCATAGGACTGATACTCCTGGTGAGTCACCTATCCCTACCACAGATTTCAACCTACCATGTTATTTAAATATATATTTAAGGGGCGCCTGGGTGGCTCAGTCGTTAAGCGTCTGCCTTCGGCTCAGGTCATGGTCCCAGGGTCCTGGGATCGAGCCCCGCATCGGGCTCCCTGCTCAGCAGGAAGCCTGCTTCTCCCTCTCCCGCTCCCCCTGCTTGTGTTCCTCCTCTCGCTGTATCTCTCTCTGTCAAATAAGTAAATTTAAAATATATATATATATATATATATATATATATATATATATATATATATATTTAATATATATTTATATATTTTAAAACTACATATTTTTATTTATATTATATGTAATTATACTATATATATATGGATATTTTTCCCTCCAAAATTATCAAGGTATAAGGACAAATTACTTGATACAGCTCCATTCTCTTTACAGATACCATGAGAATCTCCATTTTTATGGTTTTTTGTTATCCATTCTCATTCCTTATATGATCATAATGTTCAATTCAACTCAGGGAATACAGCCTTAGAACAGTATCCTTTAGCTCCAAAAGAGTATTGAATACTTATGGTACTGCTACCTCAGTCTCTCAAAATGTTTCTGATTTTAGCCATTGATTTTAGTCAATAGTTCCATTCTGTACCTGGTGAGAGTCTCATTTTTTTGCAAACTGAGTGTCATACACTCAGGTCAAAGAGAGATCAAAGAAAGAGAGCACTCTAGATTGGTAGATGGCATTTTAATTACCAACAGAACTTTGGAGGCTCATCTTAGGTGGCTGCAAAATGAGTAGATCTCTGTACCCATCCACCAAATCTTTAAAGTTTATATAGAGGCCTTAACTGGGTATCAGTCACATATACTATGCAGGTGGTCTCACCAGCACATTACTATACCAAGGCTATGTCTAAGGGCAGATTATAGTGCAGGAAAGACCAGCTGAATGTACATTCCAAGGATGGAAGGTGGTGAGGAGACTGATTGCCTGGGTCCAGCTTGCTGGTCAACTGGTGATTATGTCCTCTCAGTGACCTACTCTGATATTTCATCCCTCATAACCAGCTAACCAGCTCTTAAATCTCATATGTCCCCTTCTTCTGTAGTGTGCCCTGAGCAGTCAGAGAATTTTATTAGCATGGAGGTGGCTCATTTGGGGCTCTCTGGTTCCACTGGAGGCAAATGCCATGACAACAATACAGTCACATGTAAGAGAAACACATTAAGACACTAATTTCCAAACAAAAGAAAAATAATGACGCTAATTTTCAAAATCAGTGACAACTTTTTCTACCAAGAGGCCCATGATTCTAACATGACTTACTAATTTGCTAGTCTGAGGGTCAGCCCAGTCAGGGCATTTACTAGTACTTAATAAAAAAGACCCATTAGCGGACTCATTAGGTATGAACACATACTATTCTGTTTGGGTAATCCCTTACCTGTTGGGAACTCTGGTGGATGACCCCAGATTTCTTTGGCAGTTGTCTTGAGTATTGTTTAGAACACAGATAACCTGCTATTATTGCATTAACCAAGTCACTATATTTCAAGGGCAATCCAGCATCTTTGGCAGTACACCATCCCACTCAGGCACCATGGTGGCCACTCTTCTTAGGCAACCAGTCTGTTATATCTCCTGAAGGGACAGTTGTTAGGGTTTGCTCCCAGGCTAGGGCATCAGCTTCCTGATTGGTAGGGGCTGCCACTGTCTTATGACCTAGGACATGGAAGACAGTGAGAAATACTTGAGGCTTTACAGGTGAATCTAAATGTCGTCACACATATCCTGACCTCAAAAGGGCCCACTGATGATCATCCACCCCTAGGCTTCCCATTGCACAAGGCATAGGAATAATCCCTTTAGAACAGCCCAGCTGTCAGTATAAAGGGTTAATGGCCAGGGCTCATGAGTGATGACCAGCAAAACCACTCTGAGTTTAGCCTGGTGACTGCTGTGTGAGAGGCTGTATATGGAGAAATGCTGTGTATGCTGCTAGGAGCTACTGATTTATAAAAGTATATTGGGTTTCTGATCCCTTGTAGAGCTGGGACCAAAAGGGTCCTTTCTGTTGTCTCTGCCATAGCACTCAATCTATACCTTCTGAAGTCAAAGATGCTTCTAACTCAAATTGTACCCCTGCTTGGATGATGCCCAGAGCTTTAATTTGCTTCACTAGTATTTTTGTCTTCTCAAAGATGGCTTGCTGCTCTAACCCCCAGTCTCACATGTACCTTTCATTACCAGGTGGCATAAGGGATGAAGGCACTATGCCAGGTAGGGAATAAAAGTCCTCTAAAACCTCCAAATCCATACAAAGATTTGCATCTCTTTCATCTTCCTAGAGGTTAGATGGATTCGTACTTTATCAATCACAACTTCGGGACAACACACATTTTACACACCAAATGATTGCCAAAAACTTCATGGTGGTGTCTGGGCCTTGAATTGCCTGCAGGTTTACTGCCCATCCTCTCCATCATAGACGTTCCAGCAAGGTGTGCACAGTGTCTTGAAGCAGAGGCAAGTCTTCACATGTTAACATTATGGTGTCAAAGTAATGGACCCATTTTACTGAAGTGGGGAAGGAGAACAGGGTCAAATCTCATTTTACCATCTAATAACATGCTGTGGCTAAGCATGTAGACTTGGGGAAGCACTTAAAAAGTCCATTGTTGCCCCTCTCATGTGAAGGAGAACCAACTTAATTATCAGAGACCTGAATGTGTTAGTCTTTTCTATAAAAGTCCTTAAAGATGAAGAACTTTTGCAGAAGGATCAGAGTAAAATAAGGGCTCTGTAAACGACAAAAGAATTAAAAATTCTTATGGGTAAAGATCTGATGAAAGTTTATTATAATTGACATATTTCTTCTATAAAGAGAACACATCTTTCAGATGTTTCAGGGACCCTCTGGAATTTCTCAAAGTTAGTTCAAGGTCAACAAGATTTCATTTAGAATTTGATTTTGGGGAACTTTGTCAAAAATATCAAAAGGGGGGTTTAAAATGATTATATAGGAGTGTAGGTCACTGTGAAACAATACTCAGTTATCTATTTAACCAAAATAACAAATATTTCAATGGCAAATACAGAAAGTTACATAAGTATAAAAAAACCTTAGCTCTTTTAATGGAGAGGGCTCAGTTTTATTAAGTAATCAAAGACCTGGTAAAAACAACATGAATCACAGGAAATTTTTTAAGCACAGAATGTTTTCTAGGCATATTACTTAAAAGGTGTAAAAAAAAAAAAAAAAAAGCCTTTCATAATCCCATCAAGAACAGATCAATAGTTCAAAAAAACCTTTATCCTTTGAGCAGATGGAAGAAAATTAAGTTTGTTTTACATAAGTACACTTGATATTAAAGTGTTTTTTAAAAGCCAATTAAATAGAGCTCAATCAATTTTGGCAGTACTCCAAAGGTAGAAAAATATCACATATACATAATAAATAACCCTAGACATACATAACCACACAAACAGATATCTAATGGCTTTCATTCTATAACTTTGGCCATGATTTAGTTACCCACTCACATGGTTAAATACTTCTATTAATATTTGTGGAGAAGAGCAATTGAATTCAAGTGACTTGGCTATTGACATAAAACAATAGGGGTAAAGCTAGTACTAAAGCCAGTATCTATAGCCTTGCTATTATGAGTTATTATCACATGTGTCTCTGATAGAGATTGAGATATGAGCCTAGTCCTTGCCATACATATATGTATATTATTTATAGAGATATTATTAATCCTGGTATTTCTCAGAAACCATTTTACCACCTACGCCCAACTGACACACAACTTCAACAGACATTATCAAAATTAATTTGAAACATAAGTTTATATCAATTAATCCTTAAAGATATACAATGATTACTATATGTTCCCCTGATTATAGTAAATATTCAATACATAAATGCTTTGCTCTCTGTGTTAAAAATGCCAGTTTTTTTTTCTCCCAAAGGTGTTATGATTATATGTGACTCCCTGTGATCTCTGGATAGGCCTTAAAAATGTAATGACAGAGGAATTTTTATGAAGTTTAAAATAAACACTTGAATATCAGAAACTTTAGCATGAAAGATAACTAATGTAAATCTGCCACAGCAGTAAGACAAATCAGCAAATTTCTTTTAACAATAGAAATCTTTCCATGACAGCTGCAGCAGGAAGTTACTGAGGCATACTGAAAGGCAAGAGCTTTTCAGATACATTAATTGTTTGTCCATAAGGGAAAGAATAAGTTGCTTAGAAAACTACAGAAAGCAGAGGGTCTCAATTCTTCTAGCAAGGTATTATTTATACCACATTTATATTTTATTTTTGTTTTTATTTTTCCTTATAGATTTTGGTTTATGTTGTAAAGACTAAGGCCTCTAAATATAAGGAGATTTATCACCAATTGAAAAATCTTCACTTGATCTTAGCCAAAAGGCCGAGAAGCAATACCAATCGAAAAATCTTATTCACAGTAAAGCTGTATCTTTTCTTTGGATGTTATAATTTTTTTTCTAAAACTACTGACATTATAATCTTGATTTCCAGATTACATAATTTAAAATTTATCTACATAATAGTGGTCATCTATGAAAAATAAACTGATAACATTGTCATTTTTATTAATATTTGAATTAAAAGCACTTCTTTAAAGTTAACATTTTTTATATGAAACCTTTTTATCAATGAATAGTAAAATTTTACTCCAGTTCTGGCAATGATGGCTCTTCCCCAAATGTTTCTTTCATTAGTTAGTAGTAGTATTTTCTGGGGATAGATTGGGCTGATGAATAACCTGAATCTCCATTGCTAATAGAATTTTTCTTTGCCTTTTCTCTGGCTACCTGGGACATTTTGCACAGTGTAGACCCTCACAGAAGACCTGATGAATTAGATTTGTTGTTGTCACATGATTTTTCTATCCATGTACTAGAAATAGTAGTCGTCTTCTTTGATTCTCTTCAGCACTCTCTCACCAGCACCTGGGATAATATCTGTCATATACAAGGCCCTTAACACTTGTTCGTGGGAAGAATGCATGAGGTCTCACCTTTTTAATCCTGGATTTTTTTTCAATTTTTTAAATATTAAAAATTTATATGCAGAACATTCAAGGTACAGTTCTGTGAGTTTCGACACATGTATACAGGCATGAATATACAACTTGAAATATAGAACAATTGCAACACATCCAAAAATTTCCCAGTAATCCAGTACCAGTGCTTGACAACCACTAATCTCCTTTTGTCCCCTTTTCGTTTTACCTTTATAAGAATGTCACATGAATGGAAATGCGCAGAATGGAATTTATTATTTTTTAGCCACTTGTACTTAGCATACTGTATTTAAGATTCATCCATATTATGGTACGTAAATAATCATCTTTTAAAGGTAAAGTCCTCGTGGTAGAGGCCTCAATTAAGCCAGGGGAGAAGGCATTGTATATTTATATAAAAATCATCTGTAAAGTTTTTTTTTTTTTTTTTTTTTACCTTCTAAAGTGTACAATTTGTGATTGTGCTAACATCCATTAAAGTAACAGGATTGAGGGCTACCTGGGTGTCTCAGTCAGTTGGGCATCAGACTCTTGGTTTCAGCTCAGGTCATGATCTCACAGTCCTGGGATCAAGCCTTGGCTCAGGGTCTGCACTGATCATGGAGTCTGCTTCAGATTTTGTCTCCCTCTGCCCCTCCCCAACTGGTGCTTGTGCTCGCTCACTCTCTAAAATAAAATCTTAAAAAAATGAAGTAACAAGATTGAGTCACAATAAGCACTTTTAAGAAAAAATACTTTAGTAAATTTTAACTCTAAACAAATTATTTATTTTGGATCTTCTCTCATGCAGCACCACCCATTTTCAGGTTGGAATCCTAAAATGGGAAGCAAGTTTGATATGATGTCAGGAGAGGAGTAAGAACTGAAAAACGTAGGAAAGGGAGGGAACAGGGCAGTAGTTAAGAGATGATTATTGAGAAAAGAGGTGAAGAATAAATCAGAAATATGGGCATTTATTTACTGGTAAGAAAGACAACTGTTTCCATGATTTTAACTCTAGATTTTTTTTTTCCCCATCTTAGTTAAAATATTAGATAACAGGAAGTCTTTCTGACCTAGAAAATTTACATTGCCTGGTTGGATTTCTGTGGGTAGAAAGACATGAAATCTTAATGGTTTCATTGCACGGGAATGAAGGACTTCATTCATTCATTCATTGCAAAGGACTTCCTGGTCCTTTTAATACAATAACTAGTGATTTCTTCAGTTCCACACAAGACAGAAGCAGAATTGTTGGGCACAAGGAATCGTGATTATGAATGGAAACAGAAAAAATTACAAAAGGAATATATTTGAATCAGAACAGCTGTCTGCACAGCCCAATTCATTAAGCATATTTTTTTCCAGTAATTTTTGCAATATTCACTCTCTACAATGAGCCAAGCATGACTAATTAGAAAATAAGATAGAATACGATTCTGCCCTTGAGGATCTTGTACTCTGGCAGGGAAGACAGAGAAGCCATTAGAAGGGAAAGAATGGCAGACATGAAATCATATAACAAAGGCGACAGGATAACTACATGTGTGAAGAAGGAGGAAAAGTACTCAGGTATGAGGGCAGACCAGAAAGTTGAATGCTAGATCAGGAGAGATTGAAAACAGAGGATATAATCATAATGTAATTGAATCAAGTGCAAAACAATGGGAAGGAGCTGTGCAGTAAAGGGTTAGCTCAGGCCTCGGCTGCTCAAACTGCACATTCCCAAAGTCTTCAGCACCTGCCCTTTATTCAGTTCCTGGGAAATGACCTCTCAGCCTTTGGATTATCCTGCCTAATAAGAGTGTCTGTATTCTTAAGGCCCTGGGGCAAGTCAGATACTTTATGCTAACAATAGCATAAAGTGAACACCTGTTTCTATGTGCCTGAGTCTTTGGGTCATGCTGTATCAGGGTGACATCTGGGATGCTGGAGTCTGAGTGCTAAATCTGTCATGCTGGTACCTATAGGCCTATATGACTGACCCCCAATAGGAACCCTGGACACAAGGCTCAGGTTGAGCCTTCATTGTCAGCACCATGTATTATCACACATTGTTGCTGGCGGAATTAAGTGCCTCCTGCGATAGTCCACTGGGATAGGACAACTGTAAGCTTGCATCTGATTTTTCCTGCACTTGGCTTTACTCATCTTCTCCCTTTGCTGAGTTTAACCTGTATTCTTTTGCTAGAATAAACTACAACTGTGATTATTAGTTTTTTCTTTTTTAAAGATTTTATTTATTTGACAGAGAGAGACACAGCGAGAGAGGGAACACAAGCAGGGGGAGTGGGAGAGGGAGAAGCAGGCTTCCCACTGAGCAGGGAGCCCGATGCGGGGCTCGATCCCAGGACCCTGGGATCATGATCTGAGCCGAAGGCAGACACTTAACAACTGAGCCACCCAGGCACCCCTATCATAGGTTTTTTTTTTCTGAGTTGTTTTTTAGCCATTCTCATGAGTCATCAGTTTTGGTGGTGAACTTGGGGACCCCTGACACAGAGGTGGGTTCAGAACGTCACTGACAGAATGAAGAAGAAAAGTTGTGGGTGTCAGGATGTTTATGGACTGGGCAGGTAGAAAAGAAAAGAGTTGCAGTCTGCTGGCTTGCATTTTTTTTTTCCCCCCCTCTGGAGATACATTTTGCTGAAATAGAATCAGAGGAACATGTAGGGGTTAGAAAGGGCTCAAGTTTTGAGGGGAGTTTATAGGAATTAAAAATTATGATGTTGAAAATCAGAGGGCAAACTCAGGGAAGTTTGTGGTATTTGAGGAATACTGAGAATTTATTTAAAATCTTAGATCCTTAATTTAGGGTGATCTTGGCCTATGAAGTTCTAGGCTTCTCTTTATGCTCTAAGATTCCTTCAGTGGTTGGGTTTTTATCAAGAAGTTATGACAGAAGGACAGTGGCATTAGAGAGCATTAGGCTGATAATATAAGAATGGTTGATTTAATCTACACTGAATAGGGAATACAGGAGGAGGCTGAAAACAAGGAGGAAATCAAGGAGTCAATGGATCATGGGTCTCAGGGAGATGAAAAAAAAGCCAAATTAGTGTCCTGGATACACTTGAGACACTGAATGGAACTAAGAGTTATGATATGAGATAGGATGACTGAACTCAATATTTCAACTAAATACTTTCTCTTTAGCAGTGGCAATAAGGGATGTGTCCAGAAAGAAAATGATCTCTAACTCTGTGCCAAAGTCCTGCAAAGCAGGCTAAATGTTTATTTAAATGATTCAGTGAATACTAATATTTATGCTTTCTTATTAACATATTCTGGTACTTGTATGGAAGAAAAACAACTGAAAATGCTTAGACATGTAGTATATGAATTTCAAATTTCAAACCATAATCAAAAGAATACATGAGAATTCCCTGATCCCACACCCTCATCCACACTCAATCTTATCAAGTCTGATAGTTTCTTTTAAAAATGAATATAATGAAAAAAATGAATGTAATGAGTACAAATTTGTATTTCTTCAATGAATTCTATATTTTATTTTATTTTATTTTATTTTTTTTTAAAGATTTTATTTATTTATTTGAGAGAGAGAGAGAATGAGAGAGAGCGAGTACATGAGAGGGGGGAGGGTCAGAGGGAGAAGCAGACTCCCTGCTGAGCAGGGAGCCCGATGCGGGACTCGATCCAGGGACTCCAGGATCATGACCTGAGCTGAAGGCAGTCGCTTAACCAACTGAGCCACCCAGGCGCCCTGAATTCTATATTTTAGTGAGTTGTAGTATGTATAGTTTTTTCTTGCATTTTATTTTCTATATGTATTTTTTGTCATCTTTTAGCTTTGTTTTTCATGCATTTTTGTCATAAACTTGTTTGACTCTGACATGCTCAAACTTATTCCTATTTTCTATCATGGCTTGTGAGTTCTGAATAAGTTCATAAGGATTTTCCATCCCAAGTTTCCTAGAAATGTATTTTGTATTTATTACAAAACTTCTATTGTGTTCATCAATAATGGTGAACCTGAACTTTATTTTTACTAAGAGATAAAAATGTAACTTATTTTCCAGAAAATCTAATCAGCATCCTAGTTTCCTTTATTAAATGGTTCAGCTTTTATACAGGCATTTAAATATTTATCACATTATAAATTCACATATATAATCGACTCACATATCTTTTTCCATTGATGTACTTGTCTATTCTAGATGGTATTATTTTATAATGTCTTCTGACATTCCTCTATCTTCTCTTAAAAAAAAAATAGTTAATATACAGTGTTATATTTTTTAGGTGCACAACATAGTGATTCAACAATTCTGTACATTATAAAATGCTCATCTTAAAAAAGTATAGTTACCATCTGTCACCATACAACATTATTACAGTGTTATTGATATATTCCCTATGCTGTACTTTTGATCTTCCTGACATATTTATCTTATAATGGAAATTTGTGTCTATTAATCCCCTTATTTCACCCATCTCCCTACCACCTCTGCTCTGGCAATCACCAGTTCTCTGTACTTATGACTGTTCCTGTTTGCTCGTTCATTTGCTTTGCTTTTGAATTTCACATGTGAGTAAAGTCATATGGTATTTGTCCTTCTTGGACTTATTTCATTATTATTCAATTATTAGTAGTATAACACCTTCTAGGTCCATACGTGTCGCAAATGACAAGATCTCATTTTTTAAGGCTGAATAATATTCCATTGTGTGTATCTACTACATGTTTGTTTGTTTTTTTTCTTATGAAGTCATAGCCTATTGTGATGCAGTCCTTGAGGAGTGTTGTGGTCAAAAGAACACAGTCCACTAAAATAACAATTACTTCAAAATAGTGCAAGTCCTTTATGCATTTCTCAAAACTATAAGTGGGACTTCTAATTCCCAGCAGTACTTTGTTTCTCTTTAAATTTCAGTTAGTTAACATACAATGCAATATTAGTTTCAGGTGTACAATATAGTGATTCAAGAGTTCCATACAACACCTGGTGCTCATCACAACAAGTGCATTCCTTAATCCCCATCACCCATTTCACGCATCCCTCCACCCGTCTCCCCTCTGATAACCCTCAGTTTGTTCTCTATAGTTAAGAGTCTGTTTCTTGGTATCTCTCTCTCTCTCTCCCTCTCTCATTTTTGTACCTTTGCTAGTTTGTTTTGTTTCTTAAATTCCACATATGAGTGAGATCATATGGTATTTGTCTTACTCTGACTTATTTCACCTAGCATAATACTCTCTAGCTCCATGAATGTTGTTGCAAATGGCAAGATTTAATTCTTTTTCATGGCTGAGTAATATTCCAGTGCCTGTGTGTGTGTGTGTGTGTGTGTGTGTGTGTGTGTGTATGTATGTGTGTGTATACACATCATCTTTATCCATTCATCAGTTGATGGACATTTTGGCTGTTTCCAAAATTTGGCTACTGTAGATAATGCTGCTATAAATATCAGGGTGCATGTATCATTTTGAATTAGTGGGTTTTTTTGGGGGAGGGAGGGGAGTTAAATATCCAGGAGTGTTATTCCTGGATAGTAGGGTAGTTATATTTTTAATTTTTTGAGGAAACTCCATACTGTTTCCCACACTGGCTGTACCAGTTTGCATTCTTACCAACAGTGCAAGAGGGTTGCTTTTACTCCACATCCTAACACTTGTTTCTTATATTTTTGATTTGAGCCATTCTGACAAGTATGAAATGATATCTCATTGTAGTTCTAATTTGTAGTTCCCTGATGATGAGTATGTTGGACATCTTTTCATGTGTCTGTTGGTCATCTGTATGTCATCTTTGGAGAAATGTCTACTCGTGTCTTCTGTCCCTTTTTTATTTGGATTATCTTTTGGGTGTTGAGTTTAGAATATCAATTATTTGATATAATTTATCACGTAAATATTTCAGATTATCTACTTAGATAGTTGTATATTTTTAAATGATTATAGTTTAGCTTCTTTTCTAATTTTTATACCTATTTTATTGATTTTTCAGATCATTGGGAAATTAAGCCTAAAATAATGTTCAATTAAAATTCTATAGTTTTCTTCTTCCATATATTCCTTAGAGTGTCTAATCTATGGAACATTACCTCCTTTGTTTTCAAGCTCAGCTTTATTCACTTTTAAAACCATTTCTAGGGATTTGATGCCAGAAAGACAAGTTGCAAAGTATGCTTAATTTATCATCTTGAAAAGGAAATCAAAAGCTCATATTTAATTTCTAATTAAATTATGCACATTAAGCATATAGGGTTAGTGCCACCAAACAAGCACTCTCTGGGCATAAAAATACTTTCCTAAATGACAGTGGAAATGCTGATAATATTCTAAGCTCTCATGGGCTTGCAATAGTTTGAGTTAAAAGTCCCTAATATCTTAAGATAAAGTAAGAGGAGAGAATCCTTAGACCTAGATAGACTCTTTGAAACCTTTCCTTAGCCCAAAGCATTCCTTTTACACATGTAGAAAAGGAATCTCTGGGAGGTGAAGTGTCTTATAAACGATTTGTCAAAAGGTAGCATTTGACTGGAATCAAAGTCTCATGATCTTTTGCTTTTCTTCCACCTTTTACTTCAGCAGAAAATAGGTTTAACTAGGGCTGGGTGTCTGGGCCATAACCCTGCATGTCAAGCCCTATAGAATAGATATCTTAATATATATATGTATTTTGATCACAGATATTTAGGTATCTGATAAGAGCCAAGGACATTTTCTTCAGAATTTTGTATAAATATTAACAGTTTGATAGGCTCCTAGATATCATCAATGACCAAAACTTATCTCTATTTCCATATAAAGTAAGTACATCTGTTTAGAAAAAATTGCTACAACAGGTCTAAAGAGGTGGAATGTGTCACCAAAGGTAAGAGTTCTTTTAAAAACTCATTTTTTTCTCCCCATTCTTCTACTCTTTCAAAGTATTTTTGCAAAGGAAATAGTTTAGGATTTTATTTATACTAAGTTCTACTGAACTAGAGAGTAGAAACAAAGGAAAGCATTTATGCATATAAGATGATGAAGAGGTGCTTTTATGTACATTATCTCTCTTTGGGAAATACCAAATATTGAAGACAATATATTTAAGCATAAAAAGTATTTTCAGTGGGGCTGTAAATTAAGTTTTTAAAGGAAAAATATAATTTATAAATATAGATGTCTATATTCTACAAAAATTGTACATTATATATTATACATTAAATTCTTAAAGTAGAACATATTTATAAATATTTGTGCATATACATTTATATATGTGTATATATATTATAAATCATTTTCTTTACAAATGATGTTATATTAAGGAGCATGACTTCATAGTGTTGACCAACAAAATGAGGAAAAAAAAAAATCTTTCCTTCAGTTTTTCCTAGAATGTGTTCCATTTCCTTGGAAGTTTGACTTTTCCCAGCATATTTTTCCTTTTGCTGCTGATTCTTGCTTTCTCTGATAGTATTTTATACTATTCTTGCCTTTCTATTTCAGCCTAAGTATTTTTATACATTCTTTTTCATTCTTCTTGCATCTGCTCAGCACAGATAGTTGAATAGAGCTGTCACTGACATGACTTTAGGTAGTTATTGCTTTTTTTTTTTTCCCTTAGAACTTGAACTTAATGAAAATGTCTTTTTTTCCCCTATCCCTAAAATATTGCTAGGAAAAGTGGCTCATATTTTCAAAAATGAGTGTAGTTGTTAGAAATCATATATGGAGATCTGGTATTCTACGCACATAGAAATGCTGTTACATTTATTCCCTTGAGGAAACAATTCTTTGGCTTAGTTCCAGATGTCAAAATAAGAGTGGATATTCAGGTTTAATCTGTTTTTAAATTACTTTTAAAAAATTGTGCAATTTCTTTGGGGATCAGTAAAAACTAATGTTTAAGAATTAGAAATGTCCTTCACTTCAAGGGTCAGAAAACACTAATTAAATTAGCAATTCATTATGGGAAGGTTTTGTTTTGTTTTTTTACTTAATTTCTGGCAAACCAAGTATTCACACTTCTATCAAATTCTTGTTGCCTTTCTCCTTGTTGTCTAAGAGCCAATTGCTAATGTTTCTCTATTATTGCTGACATGCTGAGACAGCAATACTTTCCCATTCATTGCCCCAGCTACCCTAGTAAATACTAATTTCCTCAGGGTTATTTATTTCTCCCAGGGGGGCCAAAGGAAGTACAGAGGGAGAGTATAAAATACAAGAATGAAACACAAAATTTAAAGGAAGTAGGAGTCAGATGTGATTGAGAGCCTATGTAAAATACCGTTTTCCTATACTGATGTACATTTAAAATGCTCTTAATTTGAAATCCTTCTCATAACTAGAATCTAAACACTTGGTTTCTCTCTGTTTTTCCCTATGGATTTCTAGGGTCTTTGAATGTATAAAAAGTGAATTACTCAGTTGACCTGAGATAGTGTTGCATAGAAAGAAAAAGAAATGAGAAAGAAGGGAATCTCCGTGAACGGGTAGGCTTCCTGGGAGCTCAGTGAAGAGTTTGATGGCTAACATAATTTGGGATAGGAACATACGGATACACTATTTTGTGTCTCTTTGTTACCCTTAAAATGAAGAAAATTGATGATATCCTCAATTATAGGTCCTCAGTTCTTTGTGGGCTCTCTTTTGTCCACATCTCCTGTATCACCTGGGTCACTCAGGTGCTTTGTTCCATAGTCAGGATAAAGTCAATTAGTACAGTAGCCATTTAATGACATTCCTAACTTTCATATGTATGTAAAATTCTTTCATTTTATTTCCTCAGCTTTGTGTCTGTTAATCATCTTTTCTAAATGTTAAAACAGATCAGCTTAGTAGTATTTGTCCCAAATTAAAAAAACACGTAAGAAAATCTAAAATTCTCATTTCCCCTATATCATGCCAGCCAGGGCCCTCCCCATTCCCCTGCTCCTATCTGAAGGGGCTTCACTGGAGAACTGTTGTAGAACTGGCAAAATAGAATTTGCAATCACCACTTTTCTGCATTGTGCACCTGTTTTCTGAATCCAATGACATGTCTTTTTTAAGAAGGACCTTGTTTTCCTGTAGCTTTAAACACACACACATTCTTGTGAGATAAATTATTTGCATCTTTCTATTTGAGAAAATATTCTTTACATATTGTACGCTTGTTTGATAACCTGCTTCAGCATAGAAATATAGATTGGAAATTATTTTTACTCAGTATGTTAAAAGCATTTTCCTCAGGAACTTCTAGCATCAAAGTTTTCCTGAAAGGATTCTTTCTTTAATTTCCTTTGTTGTAAAGAGTAAAGCTAAGGCAATACTAGCATGTTTGGAATAACTTAAGGACAAACTAAATAACAGCTATTTTATTAATTTAGGATATCTCTATACTTTTTTCATAACGCTTTACAAACAACTATTTAATCCCTCTAGTATTAATTTTTATTTTGCTTAAAGAATTTTTAGTTTTTTTTTTTAATTTTATTATGTTAATCACCATACATTACATCATTAGTTTTTGATGTAGTGTTCCATGATTCATTGTTTGCGTATAACACCCAGTGCTCCATGCAGAACGTGCCCTCTTTAATACCCATCACCGGGCTAACCTCTTCCCCCAACCCCCTCCCCTCTAGAACCCTCAGTTTGTTTCTCAGAGTCCATTGTCTCTCATGGTTTGTCTCCCCCTCCGATTCCCCCCTTCATTTTTCCCTTCCTACTATCTTCTTTTTTTTTTTTTAACATATAATGTTTTATTTGTTTCAGAGGTACAGGTCTGTGTTATTTTAGTTTTTTTCATCATAATAAGTATACTTTTTAATCCCTATCCTCTATTTTACCCATCTCCTCATCCACCTCCCATCTGGTAACCATTGGTTTGTTCTCTATAGTAAAGAGTCTCTTTTTTGGTTTTATTCTCTCTCGTTTTTCCCCCCTTTGCTTATTTGTTTTGTTTCCTAAATTCCACATATGAGTGAGACCATATGATACTTGTCTTTCTCTGATTGACATATTTCACTTAGCATTATATGCTCTAGCTCTATCCATGTTGCAAATGACAAGATTTCATTCTTTTTGTGTGTGTGTGGTTCAATGGTATTTTATTGTGTATGTGTATATACATACATACATATCATATCTTCTTTATCCATTCATCAATTGATGAACACCTGGACTGCTTCCATAGTTTGGCTATTGTAAATAATACTGCAATAAACATAGGGGTGGATGTATCGCTTCAAATTAGCATTTTTGTATTTTTAGGTAAATACCCAGTAGTGTGATTGCTGGGTTGTAGGGTAGTTTTATTTTAATTTTTTGAGCGAACTGCATACTGTTTTCCACAATGGCTGCACCAATTTGCATTCCCACCAACACTGCAAGAGGGTTCCTTTTTTTCCACATCCTCACCAATACTTGTAGTTTTTTGTGTTTTTGATTTTAGCAATTCTGACAAGTGTAAGGTGATACCTCATTGTCCTTTTGATTTGCATCCCTGATGATGACTGATGTTGAGCATCTTTTCATGTGTCCATTGGTCATCTGTATGTCTTCTTTGGAGAAACGTCTGTTCATATCTTCTGCCCATTGTTTAATTTGATGATTTGTTTTTAGGGTTTTGAGTTTTATAAGTTCTTTGTACCTTTTGGATACTAACATTTTATTGGGTATGTCATTTGCAAATATCTTCTCCCATTCGGTAGGTTGCTTTTTAGTTTTGTTGATTGTTCACTATGCACAAACTTTTAATTTTGATGCAATCCCAGTAGTTTATTTTTGCTTTATTTTCCCTTGCATCAGGAGACCTATCTAGAAAAATTTCGCTATAGTTCATGTCCGAGATTACTGGCTGTGGTGTCTTCAAGGATTTTTATAGTTTTAGGTCTCACATTTAGGTTTTTAATCCATTTGTAGTTTATTTTTGTATGTGGTAAAAGAAAGTGGTCCAGTTCCATTCTTTTGCATGTGGCTGCCCAGTTTTTTAAACACCATTTGTTGAAGAAGACTGTCTTTCTCCCATTGTATTTTCATTCATCCCTTGTCAAAGATTAATTGACCATATAACTGTGGGTTTATTTCTGGGTCTTCTATTCTATTCTATTGGTCTATGTATCTATTTTTATACCAGTACCATATTGTTTCAATTACTACTGCTTTGTGATATAACTTGAAATCTGGAATTGTGATACCTCTAGTTTTGTTTTTCTTTTTCAAGATTGGTCTGGCTATTTGAGTTCTTTAGTGATTCCATAGAAATTTTGGGATTGTTCTAGTTCTGTGAAAAATTCTGTTGGTATTTTGATAGAGATTGCATTAAATCTGTAGATTTCTTTGGGTAGTATAGACATTTAACAATTTTTGTTTTTCCAACCCATGAACATGGAATGTCTTTCCATTATTTTGTGTCATCTTGAATTTCTTCCATCAGTATTTAATAGTTTTCAGAGTATAGATCTTTCACCTCTTTGGTTAAGTTTTTCCTAGATGTTTGTTTTGTTTATTTATTTATTTATTTATTTTTTATTTATGTTCTGAGATCATTATGGGTTTCCCTTGTATTTAACTATCTTTTCTCTTGCTCCTTTTTTTTTTTTTCTTTATTGCTACTTTTTTTGCCATTTTAATTACTATGTGTCTTGGTGTGGACCTCCTTGGGTTGAATATTTAGGGGGATCTATGTGCCTCCTGGATCTGGATCTCTGTTTTCTTCCCCAGATTGGGAAATTTTCAGCTATTATTACTTGAAATATATATTCTTCCTCCTTATCTCTCTTCTCTTTTTCTGAGATCCTTATAATTTGAATGTTGTTATGCTTGATGGAGTCACAGATTTCCATAAAACTATTCTCAGTTTGCATAATTTTCTTTGCTCTCCTTTGTTCACTTTGGTTACTTTCCATCACTCTGTCTTCCAGGACATAAATTCGTTCCTCTGCTTCATCTAGCCTTCTATTTATTCCCTTAAGTGTATTTTTAAGTTCATTTCTTGTGTTCTTGATCTGTATTTGCTTCTTTTTTGTCTCTGTGTTAAGGGCCTCACTGATGTCCTCCACTTTTTTCTCAAGTCCAATGAGTATCTTTATGATCATTACTGTAAATTCTCTATCAGGCATATTACTGATATCTGTTTCACTTTGGTATCCTGCTCTTGGTCTCTTTGGTCTCTTGGCTTGGTCCTGTTCTTTCATTTCAGAGATGTTTCTTTGTCTCCTCATTTTGTCTAACTTTCTGTGTCTGTTTCTCTGTGTTAGGAAAGTCAGCTACTTCTCTTGCTCTTGGTGACAGTAGCCTTATGAAGAAGAGGTCCTTTAGTGCCCTGCAGTACAATCACTCCTGTTCTCCAGGGCCTGGCACTTCAGGGAATATCTCCTATATGTGTTTTATATGCTCTGCTATTGAGTCTTGACCTCTTTTTTTCCCTTCATTCCAGTTGCCTACAGAGACTCTCTTTGCCTGTTGAAGGCAGCAGGGCATGTGGTGGTCTGCATGCAAAATGTGACCTTCTTCTGCCACTGCTAGAAATGAGGTCCCACAAAACATGGGGGTCAGGAGATGTGTTGGCAGGGTTTGCACAAGTTTTCTGAGGGCGGGGCCCACAGTGCTGGGACTAGGGTGTGTGACTGGGAAGGGTGTTTCCTCCAAAGAGTGGTGAGGTGGTGGATAGACTTGATGCAAGCAAGTTAGGTAGTGTTGGTGCACACTGGTTCCCATAGGTGGCCATTGTTTATGCTGGGCGTGGGTGGGGGGGAATGGTGACTGTCCGCTCCTGTGTTGCTGGAGGGGTCTCCCCATGATTCCTGTCTTTCTGGGCTATGCTCTGAGATGAACAAATCACTCTCCCTACCATCTGTCCCAAGCATTTTTCAGACTGCTATTTGTAAGTTTTTTTCCATGGGGTGTTTGTCATGCTGCCTCTTTAAAAAGGGCAGGGATTCTGTTTCCTAATGTCTTCCAGGCTCTCCCAGAGCTGAGCTGCCAATTTTTAAAATTCTAGGCTTCAAGTCCAACTGGTTTTAAGAATTCACAAAATTCAGCCCCTCTCACTTTTAAAGGTAAATATTACAGAGATTTGTCCTCCCTGTTTGTGGTCTCCCTGGTGTGGAAGTCTGTTTTCTGTCCTTCTCTATACAACCAAATCCCTCCCCACCAGGGATGGCCAAGGTCCATTTCACTCCTAGAGCATGTCTTTGCCCCTCTTACCTTCTTTGTGTCCTCTTCGCTGTTTTTAGTTGTGGAGTTTTTTCTGCCAGTCTTTTGGGTATTTCCTGAGTTATTTATGGTGATGTTGGTGTTACCTAGTTGTATCCATGGGAGGAGCTGAGCTTAGGGTCCTCCTACTCTGCCATATTTCCTGCTGACTGAAAGGAGTCTTCAGTGAAAGTTTTCCCTTATAGGCTACAAAAGTCTGTATATGTTATACTGAAGAAACAGGAGTTGTAGGGATAGTCGTTAGTGTCCACTCCGACACCGATCAGTGGGACTATGGGAGGTTTAAAGCAAGGTTTTCTGAAGAGCAGTCAAAACCACCAGTGAAGAGCAACTTGACTGGCAAAAATCATGCAATGAATATATAGAGGTAAACCTTATGTTCTTAAATTTTTCTGGTGAAAGAATATCCTCCCTTAGCCAAATTAGAATTTTTAAATTGTATACTTTTTATTTAAATAAGCTTAAAAATGGCCCAGCATTATGTAGGGGGTATTCCAAGACTCCACTATGATAAGGTTTTCAATTAAGATTTTTTTTATGTTGTGCATCTTTTTTTTTAAGCAAAATTTATTGTATATAAAAAATACATATCACATTGCATTCAAAATATAGTAATAAAATATCCAAAAATAATGTTTTAATATGGTAAAGCTTTAAAGTATATGGAATAGCAATTCTAAGAACTGTAAAGAGAAAGACAAATCTACAAATAATAGAAATTTTAATAGCTTTCTCTCAATAATTGACAGGATGAGTACACAAAATAAATATGGCTATAAAAGATTTAATAACACTATTGACTAATGAGATAATTGTTATTTATAGAACACTTCATCAACAATAGCAAACGAAAGTCTTTTTTATAGTACACATGAAATATTTATAATAGTCTACATTTTGATTCATAAAGTAAGTCTTATATTGAATTTAAAAGGATTTACTTCACACCTAACATTTTCCTCAACTATTGGAAACAACATACTTCTAAATAAGCTATGAATTAAAGGAAAAAAACAGATATTAGAAAATAATTTGAGCTCAAAAAAAAAAAAACAACAAATCAAAATTTATAGGATGCCACAAAAGCTGTGCTTAGAGGAAAATATAGGATTTAGTGGATTTATTAAAAATTGTTCTTTCAGTCAATGACTTCAGCTATTTAAGAAACTGCAAAAATAATAGCATAATAAATATAAATGAAACAAGAGGAAAAAGATCAGTGCAAAAGAAAAAAAATAATCAAAATGGAAAACAAAGAGAAAATCAATGTAACCAAAAGTTAGTTCTTTAAGAATATTAATAAACTTAATAAACTTCTAGAGTCTGACCAAGACAAAACATAAAATTCACAAATTAACAATATAAAGAATGAGAGATGACATCACTACAGAGCAACAAATTAGAAAGGATGATAGAATATTCTGAAAAAACGTTTTATTAATAAATTTGATAACAGATGAAATTTATTCAAATATATAAATTTCCAAAGTTCAATGAAAAATAGAAAAGCAGAATAGTTCCATACCTATTGAATAATTTGAATATTTAGTTAAAATTCCCACAAAGAAAACTACCAGCCCAGGTGACTTCACAAATGAACTAAAACCAATATTTAAAGAATATATAATACACAAACTCTTCCAGAGTATTGAAGAAGAAGAAATACCAAACCACTATATAATGGCCTGCATTACCCAAATACGAAATCTAGAAAAATGCATTTCAAGAAATGAAAATGACATAGACCATAGATTCATAACCATATATTTAAACTTTTAAACACATTTATAACAAATCAAATTCAACCAAATATAAGAAGTTAAGATATCATAATCAGGTGTAGTTTGTTCTAGGAGTGGTTTAATACTTGAAAATCCATTTTATTAACAAAAAGCATTAGTTCATCTCAACAGATACAGAAAAACACTTAACAACATACAACATTTTTAGGTAAAAAAAATACTTCAGAAATAGGGATAGAAGAGAACTTCCTTAACCCAATAAAGATATCTATATTAAAAACAAAACAAAACAAAAAAATAGTAACAAAAAAACCCCTACAGTTTAAACCCTGTATGATGCTGAAAAACTGAGTACTTTCTCCCAAATATCAGAAACAAGTCAAGGATGTCATTCTTACCACTTCAGAATTGTATAGGAAATTTTAGCCAGTGCAGTAAGGTAAGAAAAAAAAACAAAAACAAAACAAAAAACCATGTAGATTGGAAAGGAAGAAGTAAAATTGATTTGCTTCACAGATGACATGAAATTATCTATGTAAACTTTTAATTTAAATCACAAAAACGTTTCGAGAAATAATAAATGAGCTTACAAAGTTTACCAGGTCAAGGTGAATATACCAAAATCGTATCTCTGCATACTAGCATGAAACAATCAAAATACATAGTAAAAATTATAATAACATCAGAAAGATGAAATACTTAGGTATAAGTTTGACAAAGGTGTGAAAGACCTGTGCATTGAAAACTACAAAATATACATGAAAGAAATTAAAAGAAAAAAACTTGAATTAAAGGGTTATAAAACTGTGTTCTTGAGTAAAAGGCATCAATGTTGTAAAGCTATCAATTTTTCTTAATCTATAGATTCAATACAATTTCAATCACAATCACAGCGGGCATTTTTGTAAAGGCTAGAGTAGCCAAAATGCCTCTAAAAAAGAATGAAGTTAGAGGGTGAACACTACAGTATTCAAGACAGTGGGATTTTGGCATAAATATATACAAACAGATCAAGTACAACCTGACCAGTAGGTGTCACATCATGAATACATAGATGTAAACTGTTCTTAAAGTGTCTCATGAAAGAGAATATCACATCAAATTAGAATTTTGTGTATGTGTGTTTATATATCTATATCTGTATATCTATATCTATTTTTAACAAGCTGAAGAATAGTTTCAGGAATGAGGATTCAAAACCACCATCATAAATTTGGCATGTAAATTTCACTTGTCATTCAAGACACATTAACAAATGTTCTAAAAAGGAATGTTATACTTGTAAAGAGTGTAGAATGGAAGGAGAGCAAACTCATTCTTGACCATTAATCTAATTTTTCATCTACTGTTTCAAAATTTAATAAATGTAAGTATATTATTCAACATGACAAATGTATGTCATTGTAGACCCCAAATTACTTAAGGCAATAGATAAAAAAAGGAGAGGGATATTTTTGGCATTGAAGCCATTGCAAATGCTTGTTGTTTGTGTTATGCAAGTAATAATTAAACTTATGAACTTACCCTGAAAGTAAACCCGTTCCTCAATGTTAGAGTTGAAATATCATCCTGTACTGTTTTGTGTCTTTGTTCCTGCTGTTTATATGACCTAAAATCAATTTTTCTTTGTTCTGACCATCTAAATCCCAACTGTTATTTATGAATCATTTCAGTGATTATCTCCTCTTAGAAGACTTCACTTACCCTCCAGGGGTAGATTAATGAATCTCCCTTGTATCTTTCCTGTTTCATACTCCTTCTGTAGCATTAACACACAGTACTCTAAGATTTGTTTTTCCCCCCACTTTATCTGTTTAAATTGCCCATAAACCATGTGAAGAAAACACTTTTCATGAATGTTAATTACATTACAGTTTTGAGGTAAAAACCACAACATAAAGAAATATCCTTTATATTTTTCGAAAGCCTATTTTAAGAAAACATTAACTGAAGATACATATTTAACCAAAGTTTTAATGTGAATCACAACACTTTTAAAATATAGATTCCTCAAAATAGCTTAGGGCAGATAATAAACTTATGACACAGGAATTTTCGGAGAGTGTGACTCTCAGGAAAACCTTAAGTGCCTCTTTGTAGAATTTAATGGAAATTCATTTTTGACCTGCTTAAAGTTACGCTATTTTTAAAAAATCCTCTGCTAAAAACTTTATTTTTTTCCCCTCTTCATAACTGGAGCTGTGTGGAATGCACATTTGTAGAAAGACTGAAGACAGCTGAACAGCTCTGCCAGATGGACAGCTTGGTAGATACGGTTTCCCCTCATTACAGTAGGACTTGCTCTTTGGGAAGCTGGCTTCCCAGCTAGAGTGGGAAAACATCAGGCAGGCAGACATTGGCTCTGTGTTATGTGGTAAACTGCCCAACCAGTTGTGGGGAAGGGAACATTAGCTGTAGAATTAATGGTTGAGTTGACATATCTTGGAAAGATTTAGATTCTCCTATAGCATCAGAGGTGAGAGACAGCATGTATTTTGACGTTATTTTTGACATCTTTAAACCAGCAAGTGTGGTTACTCTTGATGGCTTTCTTTAGGTTTAATATTAGTAAAATAGCACAGTCTTTCCTCAGATCTTCCTTTTCACGGCTTCTCTAAAGTTTCGCATCATCAAATAAAAAGACCATATTTAAAAGGAGGAGGATTATAGAATTTAGTCATATGATTTTAAGTCCACAGTATCTCCAGAATTTTATATTTCGTGTACCATTGTCAAATAATTGGGGTCACCACCATGATTTTTTTTAAGTGACTTTCCCCTAACATAGTGGTTTATATGTTAACAATATTGTGTTCTAAAGACTAAAAACTCCAAGTTGGAAGTTGATATTTTGTTGTTATAAATTGTTAATTTCTTTTTTTTTTTAAATATTTATTTGAGAGAGCGAGCAAGAGAGATTGAGAGAATGAGTGGGAGGAGGGACAGCAGGAGAAGCAGACTCCCTGTGGAGCAGGGAGCCCAACCTGGGATTTGCTCCCAGGACCCTGGGATCAGGATCTGAGCTAAAGGCAGATGCTTAACTGACTGAGCCACCCAGGTGCCCTAAATTGCTAATTTCTGTAAACATTCCCATTCTAACTAGACCAAGATTTGTTGACCTCAATACTGTTGATAATTTGGGGCAGATAATTCTTTGTAGTGGGAACTATCCTGGGCATTGTAGGATATTTAGCAGCATCCCCAGCCTCTACACAGGAGATGCTAGAATGCCACAGTTGTGACAATAAAAAATACCTCCAGAAATTCTTAAATGTCTCATGGAGGTAAAATCGCCAACCCCCACTCAATATGATGACAATGTTTCCCAAGGCTGGTACATACACAACCGTTTGAGATGGTAAAAAGAGCTTGGACTTTTCACAGAAACAAAACTGAGTTTTTGAATCCTAGGTCTATTGTTTACTACTTCTGTGAATTTGATGAATTTATATAATCTCTTGGAGCTTACTTTCTTTCCTGAAATTTAGGACTAATAAACACTAAAATAAATTACATGTAAAATGCATAGTAAATAATAACTTAAAGGCTCCACTGGTTTTATATTTAGCATATTTATCTTAATTATGCGTACAAACCTTAAAATACTTTAGTGATTTTGAGTTTCAAATAATAGCTTTATCAAAAACATGAATCTCCACTCCCACCAATTACCCAATTAAAATGATAAATATATAAGGATATTTCTACAGCAAAATGGAATAGAAAGTTGTAAGTAGCAGACAAGGAATTTCAACTATCTGAGGGACTAGAATTGAATAGGGGGAGCTATGACTGGTGAAAATTGAATGAATTCTTCATTCAGAAAGTCATCAAAATCTGTTAGTTAACAAACCTCATCCATACAATTATTTCTCACAATTATCTTTTCTGTTTCATTGTCTTTAAACATGAAATAAAGCTTGTCAATAATTAGGAATATCTAAAGGGGGGGAGGAAATAGTTGAAAATGACCATAAAATAAATTCAGGCACATAAAACAATTTTTGAAAAATTGGTATGTATACAGAGACTCTACTCTCACTCATGCATAAAACAAGAAAATAAAAGGAACAACTTATGAACAACAAAAAGCTTTTTAAATTTTATTTAATTTTTTTAGAGCATGGCGAGGGAGATGGAGAGAGAGAAAATCTTATGCAGACTCCATGCCCAGTGTGAAGCCCAATGTGGAGCTCCATCCCAGGACCCTGAGATCATGACCTGAGCTGAAATCAAGAGTCAGATGCTTAACTGACTGAGCCACCCGGACACCCACAATAAAAAGCTTTTAAAAACTAAACATTGATTTCTGAAATTAAAAAAAAAAAAAAGACTCTAAGTTTAGGAAGACAGAGTGCCTATGAAAGAAGAACAAAAAGGCGGAAATTGAAAATAGGGAAGTAAATAGACACTGAGGAATAATACAAATTTCCATCATCTGATTAAAGAGAAAACAGAAAAAAGATCAGAAAACAACAGGAGAGAGTACACTATTGGAGAATGCTCTGGAGTTAAAATACCGATATTTCAAGTTGCAAAGACCCACCAATTACTCAGCAAATAGAGTGGGGGTGTTTGGATACTTAGATATATTCCTGTGAGAGACTGAGGAATACAATAACATTATATAAAGCTCCAAAAAGGAAAAGAAAAAAAAAAAGGACATCTGCAGGGGAATAGGATCTACATTGGCATAAGACTTCAATAGCAAGAATCAAAGCTAAAACACAATGAAATCAGTCTTTTGAATTTCTGGTGGAAAATGATTTTGATTTGTAATTCTACAGCTAGTTATGCTTTTATACATGAGTGGGGGCTGACAACAGGTATTTGGGAATATATAATGAGTCAAATAATGGATTTTCCACAAGCCTTTTTTTTTTTAGGAAGTTGTCTGGAGGGTGAATTTAAGAGGATAGATAAAAAATTTAGGACTCTAAGTAGTTGGGAATTACAAAATAAAAATATAAATGTTATAGAGGTAACCCAAATTGGACCTAAAAGTAATAATACGACTATTTGGAAGAAAAATGGATAGATGGTAGAGATGGCATCATCAGTGACCGAAATTCTAAATAGTTTTAGGAAGAAGACAATAGGGACACCTGGGTGGCTCAGTTGGTTAAGCATCTGCCTTCCACTCAGGTCATGATCCCAGGACCCTCTGCCTGCCTCTCCCCCTGCTTGTGCTCTCTCTGACAAAATCTTAGAAAAAAATAAAATTTATTTTTAAATTAAAAAAGAAGAAAATATATGACTAAAATTGAGAAATCAAAAAAGGTGATATAAATACTATTAAATACTGAAGGTAGACATCAAAAGAAATATTTATTTTTTAAAGATTTTATTTATTTGACAGAGACAGCGAGAGAGGGAACACAAGCAGGGGGAGTAGGAGAGGGAGAAGCAGGCTTCCCGCTGAGCAGGGAGCCCGATGCGGGGCTTGATCCCAGGACCCTGGGATCATGACCTGAGCCGAAGGCAGATGCTTAATGACTGAGCCACCCAGGTGCACCTCAAAAGAAATATTTAAAGTAACAAAGTGTTTATAGGAAAATAAAACTGGAGCTAGGGAAGGAGGTGGTGAGAAAACATTGTTTTTCATTATGTCTTTTTATATCATTTTTATATTTTTATGGATTTTATATTTTAAAAATACAGTTACAGTGTCGTGCTCTGATAGGTATTAAAGAGGTCATGTACTGCATGGAGCACTGGGTGGAATATGCAAACAATGAATCACGGAACACTACATCAAAAACTAATGATGTAATGTATGGTGATTAACATAACATAATAAAAAAAACCTCTCATATATAAAGTCATGGAATACAGAATCCAAAAACTAAAGCTTGCCTAATCATTTCCTGAACTCAAATGTTAATATGGATTTGGGAGATTTGCAGCCTTCAAATACAGAAGCAAAGCCACATTTCAGCACAAGTGTATCTTAACAGGAGGCCTACACATAGCTTTTACTTATTCATCCATCTATCTGTCCATCTTTACCATCCTTTGTTTTACACCCTCACCTTCCTTTCTTTATCCTGTCTTCACTCTGTCCTCCGCTTCATTAACTTATGATGCACCATGAAAGCCTTAGAAAGCCAATGCCTCCTCTATACTCATTGCAAAGAAATGCAAACTTCCGTGACTTCCCTTGTTGTGAGGAAAGGGATATTGTAAGATCAGATACAGAGGTTAGGAGTGTCAAAGGAAATAGGACAGTGGTGGCAATAATAATAGTTAACCTTTATTAATGTCGAAATAAATGCAGGGCCCTTTACATCCAAAATCTTGTTTAAGGATAAGCTTGCAAGGATTACTAGCTCTTTTACAAATAAAAACACTAGAGTTTGTGGGAGCTAAGGTACTACCATGAAATGTTAGAGCTTGGATGTGACCCTAGTCCTATATGAAATCAAAGATCATAGTCTTTGCTCTTCACCAAATTGTTAAAAAAAAAAAAAAAAAAAGATTTCTGGTTTTATCATAAGATTTTTAGTGATTGATTCTCCTTATGGTTAAACCGGGTACCTTATTTAAAAAAAAAACAAGGGGCACCTGGGTGGCTCAGTCAGTTAAGAGTGTCTGCTTTTGGCTCAGGTCATGATCCTGGGGTCCTGGGATCGAGCTCCACGTTGGGCTACCTGCTGAGCAGGGAGCCTGTTTCTCCCTCTCCCTCTGCCTGCCGCTCCCCCTGCTTGTGCTCTCTATCTCTCTGTCTCTCTCTCTGTCAAATAAATAAAAAAATTGTTAAAAATCTTTAAAAATAAAAAAAAATAATAAAACCAAACAAAACCAGTCTTGAGTCCTTGTGGTCAGTACTGTCTTTAAATGTTTATCTCAGCTTAAATTCTTTACTGTGCCCTCCAGGTAGATGCTTGTTCTTCTGTTTGGTCAGGATCTAGGCCTGACCACCTTGCTTCCCTAATTTCATTTGCTTAGGCTGGTAAGGTAAGGATTCCTCAGGGGTGAACATCAGTGTATTGTGCTGGGAAAGCAGAAATGGCATGCAGAGTAAATATCAGCAGAAATAATAAGATTAGGAAAAGTCAATAGGAAATGTTGAGATAGGGAGGCGATATTTAGAGATTTGGATGCCCCCGAGGAGGCAATGTAAGCAGACCTAAATATGGATGTGACTGATAAGCAGTGGAAGGTCAACATGGAGTGAAACGTCAGTGTGATACTGCTCTCAACCTCCTACTTCAGGAAACATGACACCAAGTTGACTTTGAGTTTCTAAGTTTTTGTTTTGTTTCTATTCCGCTTCAATTTTCAAAAAATAAAAATAACCACATAGCAAAAGCTTATAAAAAGTCAACTACCATATCAGATAAGGAAAACTGGCAGGATTCAGCATATACCAGACAAAAACCAGATAATATGCTCCATCTCAATTTAAGTAAAATGTGAGTTTAGAGTAATAGTTTCTTTATAAAAATTATTCATAGGAGAGTTCTGTGACATAGTTGTCTGCTTCAAATTAGCCCACCGTGTAACATGTAGAGTTGTGATACATAGTTCTAAATTTCAGATTTTGCATATGCTACAGATCGTTCTGATAGTTACCAAATAGCACCATTTATATATGCACATACGTGTGCAGGCACACACACACAGGATTTGAAATTTTGCATGGCAGCTAAATAACAAAAACATTTATTACCCCTCTGTATAATATGTTTCTTCATTTTCATAGTGTCTCTGAAAACATAAACCATTCAACCCTCACCTCTGAAGGGATTTTGGAAAATAAATATATGAAAATGGCTTACGCTTTAGATATGTGAGATCTATCACACATTTAGAAAAGTCCAGCTCAAAAATATATAGCTAAATGATAGATCACAAAGTGAGTACTATATGGGCACAATTAGTCTAACAAAAGAAATTATCACAGAATCTCAGAATCTTTCGTTATACCCCCTTTTTAAAAAATTTATCATTTTTTTATTATGTTAATCACCATACATTACATCATTAGTTTTTGATGTAGTGCTCCATGGTTCATTGTTTGTGTATAACACCCAGTGCTCCATGCAGTACGTGCCCTCCTTAATACCCATCACCAGGCTAACCCACCCCCCCACCCCCTCCCCTCTAGAACCCTCAGTTTGTTTTTCAGAGTCCATAGTCTCTCATGGTTCATCTCCCCCTCTGATTTCCCCCCCTTCATTTTTCCCTTCCTGCTATCATCTTTTTTTTTTTTTTTTTAAACTTATAATGTATTATTTGTTTCAGAGGTACAGGTCTGTGATTCAACAGTCTTACACAATTCACTGCGCTCACCATAGCACATACCCTCCCCAATGTCTATCACCCAGCCACCCAATCCCTCCCACTTTGTTTCCTGAGATTAAGAGGAATTCTTAATCTCATTATACCCCTTCTAATCACTACCCCTCCCCGTACCACTAATCTGAGTTCTTTATTTTTATACAATTCTAGAAAATAACTTAGAATTTTATTTCATAAACTTTCAACCTTAAATAGTATAGTTGTAGATATTTTGAAGTTTGTACAAATGCATTATATTGTATGTGGTTCTTGCTTTGGTCAGCATTATGCACGTAATATATTTTTTTCAAATTGCTAGGTGTATTAGTAGATCACTTCCATGATTGTAGAATATCCCATTTTATGAATATGCCATTCTAAGTTTGCTGGACACTTTGGCTGTTTTGAGTTTTCTGTTATTGGGATGTGGCTATGTGGTTATGGTACAAACTTGTACATGTTTTTAAGTGAACATGCACAGTGATTTTAAATGGATATATGCCTAGGGGTACAACTGATAAGTCATAGGTATGTATGTTTTAAAATTTAGCTTGTAATATCAAACAGTTTTATTATTGCAAATTGACTTACTATAAAATAAGTTGAACGTCCTTTTTCTGAGTAATAGTAAAAGCACTGAACAACATATATATTAAATCTTCTCCCATCACCAGTTTGGACTGCATCTTTCTAGTAGCTAGCTCAGTGGTTTTGTCTGTCTGGTTTGCCAGGTGTTTGAAATCAATGAATATGTGAAATAACTTCGTCCCTGTGCTTATTATCCCAGGAGGAATCTGCCATTTAATTTTATCTTTAAATTTGGAATGAATGATTCAGCATCCTATGAAAGAAATTTCAGGTATCATTTTGAGGAAACACTTCACCCCAAAAACTTTGACATTCCTCCACTTTGGAGGAGTCTACTGTGCAAAGCCTGATCATTCTAATCAGGATGGATGTTTGAGTTATTTTTCTCTAAAAGTAAAAGTTTTAACTGTGTGGCCCCCTGCCATATCAAATGTGTGGCTATGGTTACATTTGCAGTCTGTCTTCAGAACACAGATATGTTATTTTTTAGATTCTGAGTGGGGAATGAAATTATGACATGAGCTTCATTAACACCACCATACTGCAAATACCTAATTTAAGTAGCATGGCATACCAGCCTTCCTGCACATAGATGAGAGAGGTGTGAAATAGAAAATACAAGTGCAGTGTTAGGTACATGTTAATGAAATATACTTTATAAAGAACTGAGGGAAATAAAATTGGATAAGCATGCCAGATAACTAGCCCATTTGACTCCAAATCACACAGTCTGAAGACTATTTTAAACAAAATAAGTGGCATGACATCAAACTGAATCATTAGACTATGACTAAACCGAAGCCAGATCTCTCTGCATAAGGTCATTTTATTCAATTACTGTCAGTGGAAGGTACAGTGAAATATTCTAAATGCACATAATGAACACACATATACTGCATTTTGTAGCATCCATCAATTTAAAATGGGAGAGAAATGACAAATACCTTTGCTACAGAGTCAAGGAATTACCTTAATTAAGGACACAGATAACAGATAATGGACTCAGTAAACATACCTGTTTAGGCCCTAATTTTTCCTGCACATTATGGGAAATGCTCACTGTTAACAGGGTAATCTTCTCAACGATAAAGGATGGCACCAGTCTATGACAATACTAAAATTATTTCAGAATTTTCCACATTTTCCAAGGAGGGAATTAATGATGATTGAATATCAGAATCAGCTCTCTGAACCCTCCTTGTTCTGGCACTACCCATTTTTGGGCCTTGATGAATAGCTTCTACTGATTTTCTCAGAGATAACTTATGGGACCTGAAGGTATTAAGCATACATTAAAGATTCTATTGATCTTATATAATCAAAAGATCAGCAGGGTGCTCATCCCTCAAAGTTGACAGAAATAGGTTGGACTATTGTAATGAACTGTGATCAAAAGTTTCTCTACATGATACCAGTTCTCTTATGGAATTGAATATAGTGCCCTATGATGTTTTCAGATATCGTATATTTGATAAAAAGTGTTAAGAAAGGTTATGGTTAGTGTGAGATCCAGGTGATGGGCAGTGATGAGTGTAAGGGGTAGTAATTAATATTTATCAAAGTATTCCTTTGTGCTAACTGCTTTTATTATTTACCGTATTTCCCCAAACAACCCTTTATGAAATCACTATTTCAGACAAAGAGGTAGGTGACTGGGTGGGAATAAAAAAAAAAAAAAATTTGCTCAAGGTAATGCATCTTACAAGCTGGGGAGGAAGGCTTTATATTTAGAACTAGCTAGGCCCTAAGTCAATAATCTTTCTTCTACCCAGTTCTGCAGAGGAATGGCAATTGAATTTTCATAGTAAAATTTTTCTCTATGAGGTAAGCATCATTATTTATTGCAATAAAATGTTTAGCAAACTTAACTTTTGGGGAGAGTAAAAAAGTATTTGTCTTTTTACTTTCAATGATGCAAATATTTCATCATCTTTGTAATTGGGAAGAATTGCATATATGTTGAAATAAGCAAGAAACCAATGAGAAAGCTGGCAAGAATTGGGCAGGGATTATGCAGCCTTGATTCTACTTATATACTCCCCAAAGTTTATTTTGCATCTTTGTACAGAATTGGAGAAAGGGCCCCAGAGCCAGTCAAGGTGCTCCATATCACTAATGTGGACCAATGCCATCATCTGTTGAGTATTCAGATAGATGGAATGAGGGCAAGCAGGCAGAGGGATTAAGATCTTCATTTAGAAGTTCATTATTAGGTGATATAGTGAACTTGAATTAGCTACTCTCTTTTTGCTGGATATCTCAAGTGATTGCTTTTGAAAATATATATATGTGCTCATCCCCTCTGAACTATAAAGTCTTCCCTCTGACTTCACATTGTTATAATATTCTAAGCTCAGATCAAGCTAACTCAAAATTCTTTCATATTTATTTAATGGTTTTAAATCTCACTCATCACTGCAGTTGAATTGATTTTGCATGTAGAGGCAACCTTAGGAATGACATAAGGATCAATGAGACTAAAAAATGCTTCAGAAATCTTTAAGGAAGTCAATTGTAGACTTAATGAATGCTATTTATCTAATCTTTTTTAATAGGCTAGTAAATGTATTCTTATAAATGAAAAGATACAGTCAATATATTATTTGCTCTCTAATGTGGTAGAAAAGAGCCTCTATAATAAGCAGATATAATTAAATATCCTGCATGTGCTCAACATGAAATAAAATCATAAGATGTAACATTAAGAAATGATACACAGAAAAATATAGCATTGTGCATGGCAATATATTATATGAAGACAACACGTGCTATTCATAGAAAAATATAACCAGAACACCAAGAAGAGATTATTTGAGCTGAATAGGTCCAAGACAATGGGAAGACCTGACTTTGAGGAATCCTGGAAGGTAGGTATAGAGAGTAGAGGAGAATATCACACCTGAGAGAATTAAATGGGCAGTGGTAGAAATTTACATAGTATGTTTCGAGGACAATGAGAAGAGTAGTGCAGCTGAAGTAGAAATACTATGTTGGTAAGTAGACATTTTTGGAAATGTGAATTAGGATATTTTGTAGGACCACAAATGTCAGATACAGACTCAACTACAATTCCCATTTTGATTGTTGTTATTGCTCCTATTACCACAACGGAGCTATGTCACTTGCAGACTTCAATTTCTTGTTTTAGAACATCTGAGGCTTCAGTCTGATGATTTCTGTGTTCCCTAAAGATTGAAAAATCTGTGATACCAAGACTCCAAGATGTTTAGACTTTTACTGCAGGCCATGGGGGAATCATTGATATTTCTGAATAAGAATGTCCCTGACAAAGTCCAATTTGGGGTAATTACTAGATGAGAGGGAAGAGACTTTAGTCCAGAAAGCCACATAGTAGGGTATTACATTAGTCTAAACAACAAAATACTGTGATACCATTGACAGTAAAAATAAAGGGATGGCCATGAGGAGTATATAAATCAAGTGAAGTCAAAATAGAAACCCTCTTGGTATGGAATTCACCACCCCTCAAATTTATCTGGGGTTTTTCCCATTGCCTTGACCCCTGTTAGATCTCATATGAAGGGGGGAATAGGAGCAAAGGGGCAGGTCCCTTGATACTCTAAGATACATGCCAGTGCTTAACTCTTTTTCTCCCGCTGCTGGGGTCAGAATGGGAGGGCTTACTAGGCTAACTCTTCCTCAGCTAATGACTCTCTGGGGACAAAGAAAGAAAAATAAAACATCTCTGGTGTATTCTCTAACACGGTTCTCAAACATGTTAACCTCAGTATTCTTTATAATATAAAATAGTACTAAGAAACCCAAAGAATTTAAGTTATACATACTATACTAGAAATTAGAATTAAAAAGTACTCATTTAACATAAACCCATTACTTACTAATACAATTAATGTAAGACTATACTTTCAGGGATCATTTCTATAGTTTGTTACTAATACAATTAATGTGTTTTAATAAATATGCTTGTTTTTCAAAATGAAAAGATTAGTGAAAAGAATGTCATTTTATATCTTTGCAAACCTTATTAATGTGTGGCCTATCAGAAGACAGATTATCATATTTGCTTCTTTATTAGGTTACAATATCACATGCTAGGTTGCCTCTAGAAAATTCCACTATATATTGATGAAAAAATGAGATTGAAAGGGTAAATTATGTTTTAATATTATTATGAAGATAGTTTTCATCTTCTGGGTCCTCGGTATTGAGCTCTCCAAACCACACTGTGAGAATCCTTACAGTAGGATATTTAAAAGGGAAAGAGAGAGATTATCTAGATGAATACACAATAAAAATGGCAATGAATTAGCAAATTCTGAAAGAGATAAAAGAGGGACTTATTTTTATCAGGGGAATTATCAGCTAATCAGTGTTTCCCGAATGTTTATACATTTTTAAAAGGCATAACATTTCCCAGCTATCAGCTCTGTTACGTAAATGTACATAAACTCATTTGTACCTCTAGAGACCAACAATTTAACATGAGCATCTCATCATTGCTTTCCTATAATTTTGATCCTGTAGTTTTAATGCCTTACTAATTTTTAGTTAATATGTAACTCTTTAACAGCATATTATGGTTACACAATGGTATCCTATCTCTACCAGGCCTTCATATATGACAAATGTTCTTATGATTCTAAGGAGTAGAAAACACTGACTACAAAACATATTTTTGTTACATCATGTCCCGACCCACACAAGAAGAAATAGTATTCTAACACTGTGATGTTCTCAAACAACTGAGTATTGCCTGAAAAAATTGTAGTGATGTAGTATAATCCTTGTGCTGGCATTAAAAGAAAAGTGTCGGGGATAAAACGAAAAGTCAAAGGGTGCTGACTTCCCTTTGCCTGGATATGCAAGTTAATGAGTTCAGCTAACATCTCTCTGGAGTAGCTGTGACTGATGACTAAGATAAGCCCTGTGACTGAGAAGTATGTTCTGGTGAAGGTTATTTTGGGGGAATGTTTATTATCAGGACAGTGATGGCCTGAGACATTCTGAAATGAGGTATTTGGTGTAATTGGAGTTGGAATTAGAAAAGCTACAGTATGAATTGGTGCCAAAAGGAATGTCTATTAGATAACGTGAAAATGAAGAATGCTGTTAAAGTAAGAATGAATGTTAAAAGGAAAGACAGGGGCACCTGGGTGGCTCAGTCGGTTAAGCAGTGGACTATTGATTTTGGATCAGATCATGATCTCAGGGTTGTGTGATCCAGCACTGCATCTGGTCTGCGCTCAGTGGGTTGTCTGCTTAAAAGTTCTCCCCTCTCCCTCTGCCTCTCTCTGCGCCCCCCCAAATATTTAGTAATAATAAAGGCAAGATTAAAGGTCTCAAACATAATGATTTTAAGATTTGTAAGAAATCTAAGATTTCTCTGATTAGGCAAATACTGTGAGGAAAGAGTATATATTTAAAAGAGTTATTGACCATGACTCACTCATTGCCTCTCCTTTGTTCCTCCCTATTTAGAATACATATATACACATCAGGATCAAAGACATTATTTGGAGGGAGATATATATATTTATATGTGTGTAGAAATATATATATTTTCCTGCAAATAATGTCTTTGATCCTGTTTTTTCAATTTCCTGGATATTTGTCTTCTTCCCTTTACCTGTGTAAATTGTGTGTGTATACATATGTATATGTAATTATACATATGTGTAATAATACATATGTATATATTATGTATAAATATAATTGTCCAGCATATAATAGAGCTGCAAGAATGTCTTCAATCCCAGCAGCAATTGCAGTGGCTGTAGTAATGTGTTCCATATCATCATCGGGAAAAAAAGGATCAAATAGGGTTAAATTATCCATGGCTATATCACATGAATCCCTGTTATACAGAATACCTATAAATTTGTACCTAATGTGTCTAACACATTTAACAGCTAAACTGTGCTCAGCCACATTTATATGTAATATACACTTTTCTGTGGTTGTGATATAGCATTGTAAATTCATGGGAATTAAGCAATTTCAGTTCTCATTTATTCATATGGCCAGCCATGTAAAATGTTTATAACACTTTATCATTTACAGAGTATGTTAATATTATATACTTGGTCCATGCAAAGGTGTGAGTTAGGAAGTGTTGCGTTGGTTTAACAAACAGACTGAAAGACATTGGGTACCTTGATTAAGGTAACCTAGTAGGTGGGGGCGCCTGGGTGGCTCAGTCGTTGGGTGTCTGCCTCCGGCTCGGGTCATGGTCCTGGGGTCCCAGGATCGAGCTCTGCATCGGGCTCCCTGCTTTGCGGGGAGCCTGCTTCTCCCTCTCCCACTCCCCCTGCTTGTGTTCCCTCTCTCACTGTGTCTCTCTCTGTCAAATGGGTAAATAAAATCTTAAAAAAAAAAAGTAACATAGTAGGTATAGAATAAAGCCAGTGTTTGAATCTGAATCTGATTCTACTGTATTAGATTCCTAGGGCTGCCATAACAAAATACCACAAACTGGGTGTTTTAAACGACAGAGATATATGGTCTCATGGTTTTGGAGGCTACAAGTATGACATCAAGATGTCAAGTCGGGTTAGTTCCTTGTGAGGGGGAATCTGCTCCATGCTTCTCTGCTAGCTTCTGGGGCATTGCTGATGTTCCTTGGCTGTAGATGCAGCCCCCTGTTGTCTGCCTTTATGTTCACATGACATCCTTCCTGTGTGTGTCCACACTGCCTCTTTTATAAGGACACCAGTCATACTGGATTTGGCCCCACTGTATTCGAGTGTGACCTCATCTTTGTTAACTACACCTGCAAGACCTTATTTCCACGTAAGTTTGTATTCTGAGGTTCTGGAGATTAGGATTTCAACATATGAATGTTGGGAGGGACACAGTTTCACCCATAACAGATGGGACTGCAGGATTCTTTCCACCATATCTCTCCTATGCTTTCTTGGATAGCTCCATAGTGTCCAGAAAAACAAATGATACAAAAATAAAACAAAAAACAATCAAGTGGCCCCTGCAGCAGAACTAACTTGCCTATTTTGTGTGAAGGCATCTGGGCATGTTCCTCTACATAGAGAGAAAAATTGTCTTTGTTATTAACCCTACCTTTTCAGCAGCCTATTACATGGAGCTAATTAAAACAACTACAAACCTCATTGTGTCTGCAGTAATATGTTCCACATGTGATAGCACATACCAAATGGAAAAAGGGATAGTCATCTTATCTTTAATAATATCCCCTTCATTTAGGTATTTACAGGTTAAACACACACTTCCATAGAGGTCATCTCATTCAATTTTTATAGACATAGGGTTTACCTTGTCCTTAGGGAGAGTGATCGAGCCCTGGCTCAGTGACAGGAAATGCCCTGACCCCAACCAGCAAACCCGCAGGTGACAGAGCGAGGAAGGAGTCTAATCCTTCAGTCTCTGTTGCCCAGTCTTTGATGCTTTCCACAATCTGCCGTGTTTTCTCTCCAGAATTTTTTTTTTCAAATCCCAGGCTTTTCCTATTATTCCCTCCTAATGCCCATGCTTCTCATTTCTGTGTCTTTAATCCTGCTCTTTCAGTTCCTGAATATATCTGTCATCTTCTCTTCACCTCTGTAAATTCTGTGCATTCCTCATACTTGGATGAAAATTTCTGCCTTCTCCAAATATCTCCGCCCACACTCATCTTTTTCTTCTTTAAAAACAAAGGTACATCTACTCTAAAATTTAGTGCTAGATTGCTCAGTAATGGTCTCTACTAGTTTCACAAGTCAGGTTTTTTTTTTTTTTTTTCTTTACTAGATGTTAAATTATCTGAAGGTCATAAAATCGTATATACAAATACACAAATATATATACACAGGCATGAGTGTGTGCATTTTTTTTCCAGTATCAATTTGTCTGGCTAAGTGGTCTAACAAGGACACCAAAGGACTTTTTATTCATTGATTAATTTATGCTCCGTCTCCTTGACAGGCTATTTATTCATACTTGACTTTCTTAGAGTATCCAGACACAGTAGAAAATAAGTGTTCTTTATTAGATAGCTTTTGAATTAAGTTGAATGTATCCAGTCACAAAATGTTAGTTTATAACGATTAAGGAAATGCCCCTGAGTTTTCATACAGATATACTATGATCTAGTTTATGCGTATTTTTTATACAATAAGAAAGCCAGTATAAAAAGATATTTTTATGTAATGTTAATGAAATAAATTGAGTCACCAGCCTGGGTTAGTTTATATTTTTTTTCCTAAGGCACTAGAATTCATTTTCGTGAAACCATTATATTTTTTTTCTATTTTTATACCCTCTTTTTCTTCAAGTATGTCAAGTGTTAATCTTATTAGATAATAGAATATGTTATAAAGGTACAGCCTCTGCTCATTGGTGTCATAATTTAAAACAAGCAAAAAAGCAAACACTCTGGCTTCTGCTTTAGCTATGGAATTTTGCTGACTCAGAAAATAAGAGCCCAAAAAGCCCAGTAGCACATAGTCTGATCCCATTGCCACTGTAAAATCATTCACTGTAATGCCTTTTCTAATATAGTTAGGAAATAACACTCTTACACACCTGGGAAATGTTGTAGGTCTGCTTTTTCTTGTTGACTCATAGCTTATATTTGGGTTATAGCAAATAAAAAGCAGTCACTTAGCCATCCCTTAATAATGATTTTCAGCATCTCAGAAGCGCTGCTTACTGTCCAGGGTAACAGAAGATACATGATGTTTAAAGAAAAACAACTGAACAAAAGTTCTAGACAATTGCAAAAATGCCTCCCCACCTTTCTCCTGCTCTCCAAGGAAACATTATCGAAGCCAGGGTAGTTCTTGAGACACCTTGAATGGCATTTAGGTAGAATGAAGAGAAGTTTTATTAAAACTCAGGGAACTCCTAAATTCAGACTACTTTGGATGACAAAATGGACAGGCAAAGTGCTTATTTTGAGAGGTGGTAAGAACACTGCCACTGACTATGGTTTCCTTATGTCCACATTAGCTCAGCCCTTCTTGGTTGTAAGAAGTAGAGTCAAGTCAATGTACTTTGGACCCCTAGTGACCAATGGGTCCCAAAAAAGGGAAACCGAGTTAAAGCATGCATCCCTTGTAATCCTTACATCAGTGGCTTCTTACAATGCTAGTCCTCCTTTGTAAGAATTTAGACACTCTTCGGGCATTCTGTGCTGCTTATCTTTAGGTAAAAATTACAGCTTGCATACTTGGGTAGTCTCCTTTGAAAACTGAAAAATTTTTGTGAAACAAGTAGTGCATAAAGAGCATATAGAGCATAAATGCACATTAAAAAAAAATCATCCTGCAAATCCCACTCAGAGAAGGAACTAAAACACTGCCTGCACTGTGGAAAATGTCTGCCTCTCCCTAGCTGCATCCTCCACCTCCCAGAGCTAGGCATCATCCTGACACTGATAAAATCATTCCTTGGCATTTCTTTACGGTTTTATATATATAAATATAAATATATATTTATATATATAT
>NW_022589714.1:34701949-34874169 GCF_004348235.1 Phoca vitulina
ATATATATCTAAATTTAGTCTATATATCTAAATTTAGATAAATTTAGGTAGATATATTTAGATAGATAGACTAAATTTAGATATATATATATATATATTTATGTGCTTGCCATCTATTAATTTGCCTGTTTTCATAGAGTATTCATTCTATACATATAGAATAGCCTGTGTATTATTTTGATTTGCTTCTTTACATTTTTTGGTGGTATCCATTCCTGTTGTCTTAGTGTTGTATGGTGCTCTAATATATGAATATATCATAATGTATCTGACTATACTTGTCTTATTGGATATTTGTTTCATTCTAGTTTTACCTGTTTTCAGATTGCTCCTATGAACATTCTAGTGTCTGCTGATACTAGGTACATAATTGATCCTTGAACACCATGGAGATTAGGGGCACTGATGCCCCACATGGTTGAAAATCCCTAGGGTAACTTTTGACTCCCCCAAAACTTAAATACTAATAGGACAGAAGCCTTACTGCTAACATGAATAGTCAATTAACACAAATTTTGTTATGTTTTATGTGTTATATACTGCATTCTCAAAGTAAGCTGGAGAAAAGAAAATGTTAAAAAAATTATAAGGAAGAGAAATACATTTATAGTACTGTATTGTAAAAAATTATACATGTAAGTGGATCCATACAGTTCAAATCCGTATTGTTCCAGGGTCAACTGTACACAACTATGGAGACCTTGACTGGTCATGTTCAGCATTACCAAGAAATGTACTGCTCTCAAAAGGAATTACATAAATTTACATGTCACCAGTGGTGTACAAGTGCTTCCGCAATCCAGACTCTCAACAGCTCTGAGTTTTCAGTTATTTTAACATTTTCCAAAAACAGTGTATGTAATTATTTCCCAATAAGATTTTAATTTGCAGTTCCCAAATTACTACAGGGGTTGAACATCTTTTTGTATGTGTAGTAACTATTGTAGTTTCCTCCTTTGTGAAATTTCTTTTTCTTTTTCTTTTTTTTTAAGATTTTATTTATTTGACAGCGAGAGACATAGTGAGAGAGGGAACACAAGCAGGGGGAGTGGGAGAGGGAGAAGCAGGCTTCCTGCCGAGCAGGGAGCCCGATGCGGGGCTCGATCCCAGGACCCTGGGATCATGACCTGAGCCGAAGGCAGATGCTTAACGACTGAGCCACCCAGGCGCCCCGTGAAATTTCTATTAAAACTTTTTTATACTTTAAAATTATTTCTTTTTTATTGATTTGCAAGAGTTCCTTTTGTATATTCGGAATACTGGTCTTTTGTCCATGGTATCTATGGCAAAATCCCAAAAAACTTCTAGCTTGTGGCTTGTTTTCACATTCTCTTTATGATGTCATTTGGAAGAAGCTTTTAATGTGATCTATTTTTACCTTAGTGCGTTGTTTAAGAAATCCTCCCTTATACCAAGATAATGAAGACATTCTTTTATATGATATTCTAACATTAGAGGTTTACTTTTTGTTTTTAGTTCAATCCACTTAAGGATGCAATTTTGGTTTTATCCTGCCTGGTAAGAATAATCAGTTACTTGCTACCATTTATTGACAAATCCACTTTCTCTTCACTTTCCCTTTCATCACCTCTGTCACTTATCTAATGTTAATATATTCATGGACATATTTCTAGCCTCCCTATTCTATTACATTTCTCTACCACTTATAATACTACATTATTTAGGCAACATTTATAATTTGTCATGAGATTAAATAGCATGATTCCTCCACCCCATACTTATTATTTTCATAAAGCATCTTCATTGCTCATGTTTCTTTGCATTTTCAGAACCATCTCATAATTCACTTATCAAGAACCACCACAAAAATAGCAGTATTTTTTTATATTGTAAATAAATTTGGGGAGGCCGGCTATCTTAAAATTTCTTTATTTTCAATATGTGAATTTGATTTCCATTTAATTATAGCTTTTCATATCTTCCAATAAAACGTTATCAATTTCTTTATGAAGATTTTTTTGGTATTGTTTATAGCCCAGAATTTCGTGTTTTTGGGAAGTGATAGAATTTTTTAAATTATATTTTGTTTCCATTTATATTTTTTTTACTCATTGTTGCTGATATACACAAAAGATAGATTTTTATGTGTTGAATTTGTATCAAGTTACTTTTTTAAACTCCGTATTTAATTCTTCTGTTTATTCCTTTGCACTTTCCCCTATACATAAGCATATCAACTGTATATCTGCAAATAATGGCAGTTCGTTTCTACCTTTCTAATATCTTCTATTTTTTTTTTTAATTTGAACATAGTTAACATAGAGTGTTACATTAGTTTCAGGTGTATAATATAGTGATTTGTCAGTTCTATACATTACTCAGTGCTCATCATGATAAATGTACTCTTAATCCCCTTCACCTGTTTCACTCATAGCCCCCCACCCCCAACCTCCCCTCTAGTAACCATCAGTTCATTCCCTATAGTTAAGAGTCTGGTGTTTGGTTTTTTTAGGTTGTTGGTTTGTTTTGTTTCTTAAATTACATATGTGTGTGAAATTATATGGTATTTGTCTTTCCCTGACTGACTTATTTCACTTAGCCTTATACCCTCTAGATCCGTCCATACTGTTGGAAACTAGAAGATTTCATTCTTTATTATGGCTGAGTAATATTCCATCGAATATGTGTATGATATTTTCCTTGCCTGTTCATCTTTTGATGACACTTGGGTTGCTTCTACAATTTGGCTATTGTAAATAATGCTTCAATAAGCATAGGAATGCATATATTTTCAAATTAGCGTTTTTGTATTCTTTGGGTAAATACCCAGTAGTGGAATTACTGGATCATATGATAATTTTATTTTACATTTTTTGAGGAACGTCTTGTCTTCCACAATGGCTGCACCAGTTTATATTCCCACCAACAGGTTGCAACAGTTCCTTTTTCTCCACATCCTCACCGACACTCATTTCTTCTATTGATTCTAGCCATTCTGACAAGTGTGAGGTGATATCTCATAGTAGTTTTGATTTGCATTTCCCTTATGCTGAGTGATGTTGAGCATCTTTTCATGCGTCTCTTGGCCATCTGGATATCTTTGGAGAAATGTCTGTTCATATCTTAAGTCCATTTTTAATTGGATTTTTTTGTGTGTGTTGTATAAGTTCTTTATATTTTTTGGATACCAACCTTTTATCAGATATATCATTTGCAAATATTTCCTGTCATTCACTAGGTTGCCTTTTAGTTTTGTTGATTGCTTTGCCATGCAAAAGCTTTTTATTTTAATGTAGTACCAATAGTTTATTTTTGCTTTTGTGTCCTATGACTCAGGAAACATATGTAGAAAAATGTAGCTACAGCCGATGTCAGAGAAATTACTGCTTGTGTTCTTTTCCAGTATTTTTGTGGTTTCAGGTCTCACATTGGGTCTTTAATCTATTTTGAGTTTATTTTTGTGTATGGTGTAAGAAAGGGTTCCAGTTTCACTCTTTTGCACGTAGCTGTCCAGTTTTCCCAACATTTGTTGAAGAGATTGTCTGTTCCCCATTGCATATTTTCTTCCTTTGTTGAAGATTGACCATATAGTTTTGGGTTTATTTCTGGACTCTCTATTCGGTTTCATTGATCTATGTGTCTATTTTTGTGTCAGTACCATACTGTTTTGATGACTGGCTTTGTAGTGTATCTTAAAATCTGGTATTGTGATATCTTTGGTTTTGTTTTGCTTTTTCAAGACTGCTTTGGCTATTTAGGGTTTACTGTACTTCCATACAAATTTTAAGGTATTTTTAAAAAAATGAACACGTGTTCTAGTTTTATGAAAAATGGTGTTGGTATTTTGATAGGGATTGCATTAAATCTGTAGATTGCTTTGGGTAATGGAGACATTTTAACAATATTGATTCTTCCAATCTGTGAGCATAAAAATGTCTTTCCATTTGTGTTGTTATTTCTTTAATCAATGTTTTATAGTTTTCAGAGTACAAGTCTTTTGCCTCCTTCATTAAGTTTTTTCCTAGGTATTTTATTCTTTTGGTGTAATTGTAAATGGGATTGTTTTCTTAATTTCTCTTTCTGCTGCTTCATTAATAGGTATAGAAATGCAAGAGATTCCTGTATTTTGATTTTGTATCCTTACTGAATTTATTTATCAGTTCTAGTAGTTTTTTGGTGTTTTTGGGCTTTCAATATATCATATGCTGTCATCGGCAAATAGTGAAAGTTTTACTTCTTTCTTATCAGTTTGGATGCCTTTTATTTCTTTTTCTTGTCTCATTGCTAGGAATTCTAGTGCTATGTTGAATAAAGGTGGTAAGAGTGGGAATTCTTGTCTTGTTCCTGATCTTAGGGGAAAAGCTCTCAGTTTTTTCCCATTGAATGTGATGTTCGCTGTGGGTTTTTCATATATGTTCTTTATTTTGAGGTTTGTTCCACCTAAACCTACTTTGTTTAGTTTTATCACGAATGGATGTTGTACTTTCTCAAATGCTCTTTCTGCATCAATTGAAATGATCATATGGTTTTTATCCTTTCTCTTAATGTGATGTATCATGATAGATTTACAAATATTGAACCACCCTTGCATTCCAGGAATAAATCCCACTGGATTCTGGTGAATGATTTTTTTAAATGTATTGTTGGATGTAGTTTGCTAATATTTTGTTCAGGAATTTTGCACACATGTGAATCAGAGATATTGGCCTGTAGTTTTCTTTTTTTGTAGTGTCCTTATCTAGTTTTGGTATCATGGTAATGCTGGCCTCATAGAATGAATTTGGGAGTTTTCCTCCCTCTTCTATTTTTTGGAAAAGTTTAAGAAGAATAGGTATTAACTCTTCTTTAAATGTTTCATAGGGGTGCCTGGGTGGCTCAGTTGGTTAAGCCTCTAACTCTTGATTTTGACTCAGGTCATTATCTTGTGGTGGTGGGATTGAGCTACGTGCTGAGCACAGAGTCTGCTTCAGATTCTCTCTCCCTCCCTCTCTGTCCCCCCGCCCCCAGCTTGCATATTCTCTCTCTAAAATAAATAAAATACTTTAAAAAATCTTAAACTGCTAGAATTTACCTATAAAGTCTTCTGGTCTTGGACTTTTGTTTGTTGAGAGGTTTTCCATTACTGATTCAATTTCATTGATGGTATTAGTCTGTTCAAATTTTCTATTTCTTCCTGATTTAGTTTTGGGAAGTTATGTTTCTAGAAATTATCTTTTTCTCTAGGCTGCCTAATTTGTTGGCATATACTTTTTCATAATATTCTCTTACAATCCTTTGTATTTCTGTGGTATCAGTTATTTCTTGTGGTTCATTTCTGACTTCATTTGAGTCCTTTTATTTTTTAATGAACGTGGCTAAAGGTTTATCAATTTTGTTTATCATTTCAAGGAACCAGCTTCTGGTTTCATCTATTCTATTGTTTTATTCATTGCTATTTGGTTTATTTCTGCTTTAATTTTTATTATTTCCTTCCTTCTGCTGGTTTTGGATTTTGTTTGTTCTTCTTTTCCTGTCTCTTGTAGGTGTAAAGTTAGGTTGTTTCTTTGAGAATTTTCTTGCCTTTTATAAAGTAAGCCTATATTGCTATAAACTTCCCTCTTTGTACACCTTTTGCCTCATCCCAGTGATTTTGAACCATTTTATTTTCATTTGTCTCCATGTCTTTTTTTAAATTTCCTCTTTGATTTCTTCACTGGCCCATTCATTATTTAGTAGAGTATTATTTAACCTTCGTATATTCTTCCAGATTTTTTTTTTCCATGTGGTTGATTTCTAATTTCATAGAGTTGTGGTCTGAAAAGATGCATTGTATGACTTAAATCTTTTTTAATTTGTTGAGACTTGTTTTGTGGCCTAACATGTGATCTATTCTGGAGAATGTTTAAGGTGAACTTGAAAAGAATGTGTATTCTGCTGTTTGCAGATGGAATGTTCTGAATATGTTAGATCCATCTGGCCCAATGTGTTATTCAAAGCCACTATTTCTGTGTTGATTTTTTGTTTTGATGACCTATCCACTGATGTAAGTAGGTGTTAAAATCCCCACTATTATTGTATTCTATTGATTACTTTATGTTTGCTATTAGCTGCTTTATGTATTTGGGTGCTTCCATGTTGGGTGCATAAATATTGACAGTTATTATATCTTCTTGTTGGATTGTTCCCTTTATGATTATATAGTGTCCTTCTTTGCCTCTTGTTACAACCTTTGTTTTAAAGTCTATTTTGTATGATATGAGTATTGCTACTCTGGTTTTCTTTTCATATCCATTTGCATGATAAATTCTTTTCTATCCCTTTACTTTCAGTCTGCAGGTGTCTTTAGGTCTTGTAGGCAGCATATAGATTGGTCTTTTTTAATCCATTCTATCACCCTGTATCTTTTGATTGGAACATTTAGTCCATTTACATTCAAAGTAATTATTGATAGATATGTAATTATTGCCATTTTGTTACTTGTATGGTTGTTTCTGTAGTTTTTCTCTGATCCTTTCTTCTCTTACTCTCTTCCTTCAGAGTTTGTTGGCTTTCTTTAGTGATATATTTGGATTCCTTTCTCTTTCTCTTTTGCCTATTATTGTTTTTTTTTTATTTTTGTTACCCTTAGGTTTATATATAACATGCATATAGCAGTCTATGTGATGTGGATGGTCACTTAAGTTTGACCCTGTTTTTTACTCCTCCAACCCCTCATATTTTAGGTATGTGGTTTCATACCTAAAATTCTTATTTTGTGAAACCCTTGACTGATTTTCATAGATATGCTTCAATTTATTGCTTTTGTGCTTTTTACTTTTCCTACTCCTACTTATGGCATTTTCTTTCCACTCAAAGGGTCTCCTTTAACATTTCTTGTAGGGCTCATTTAGTGATTAAGAATCCCTATAATTTTTGTTGGTTTAGGAAATCCTTTATCTCTCCTTCTATTCTGAATGATAGCCTTGCTGGATAGGATATTCTTAGCTATAGGCCTTTTTTTTTTTTTTTCTTTCAGCACTTTGAATATGTCATGCCACTCCTTTCTGGCCTCCAGAGTTTTACTGAAAAATCCCGATAGCCTTATGGAGTTTAACTTGTATATAACTGTTTTCTCTTGCTTTTAGTTATTTCTTTATCACTGCTTTTTTGCCATTTTAATTGCTATGTGTCTTGGTATGAGCTACCTTGGGTTGATTTTATTGGGGGTTCTCTGTACTTCCTGGAACTGGATTTCTGTTTCCTTCCCCAGATTCAGGAAGTTTTCAACTATTATTTCTTCAAATAACTTTATTAGTACTAGTATTATTTATATTTATTTATTTTTTATTTATTTTTTTTTCTTTCTCCAGTTCAGCTTGCTTTCCATTACTCTGTTCTCCAGGTCACTGATCCATTCTTCTGCTTCCTCTAGTCTACTGTTTATTCCATCTAGTGTATTTTTAATTTCAGTTATTGAGTTCTTCTTCTCTGATTGTTTTTTTTTTTTTTTTATGTTTTCTATCTCTTTGTGGAGGGTCTCACTTGAAGGTCTCTACTCTTTTCTCAAATCCAGTGAGTATATTTAAAACCATTACTTTATATTCTCTATTAGGCATATTACTTATCTCCATTTCATTTAGCTTTTTACTGTGATTTTGTCCTATTCTTTCATTTGGTATATATGCCTTTGTCTCTTAATTTTGTCGAACTCTGTTTTTGTTAGGAAAGTCAGCTACAAGAGTCTCCTGCTCTTGAAAGTAGTGGCCTTCGGAAGAAGAGGTACTATAGTGCCCCGTAGTGCATTGTCCCTCATTCACCAGAATCTGGCACTTTGGGGGTGTCTCCTATATGTGTTACATTCACCCTACTGTTGTGGCTGGGTCATGTTTGCCTTCAGTCAAGTCATGGTTCTATTTGTTTGTTGTGGACAGGATTTGGTCCCTGTTTTTTAGTGGGTTAGTCAGGGCCACTTTGGACTTGAGTTGAGTCAGACCAGGCATTTACCAGCGATATAGTAGCACTAAACTGCAGGGCACTTTCCCTGTGTTGTACCCTGAGAAGCCTTTGTTGGTGAGTGGGGCCAACATTCATAACCAATATCTGCTCCCAGTCCACTGCTGGGGCTGCAGATGGACTGGTGTGTATGGTTGCTTTCCTTTCTCCCCAGTGCTAGAGTCACTTTGGAATGGTACAGGCCTCTGTTGGAGCTGCTTGCACACTGCCTGGCTTGTGGCACCATATTGGTTGGGTTTCAGCCAAGGGTGTATTGGAGGGGCAGGTCACAGGAGAATGTGGGGTTGGGATGTACCTTGGCAGCAAGGTCCATACTGGCCTGCTATGGGAGGGGACCTGCAGCTGCCTGGGAAAACTCCTGCACAGGCAAGCTTGGAGAGGGGGCTGATCTGCAGAAGCCTTTGGGAGTGAGTGTGCTGTGAGCAAGCTAGGAAGCTAGGTGGAGAGTGTTGGCCCTGACCTCATTCCTGTAAGTGTTCATGTATCTAGGCCTGGGGGCAGGGAGGGAAATGGCATCTATCAGCTCTTTTGTTCTCGGAGAAGTCTCCCAAATGTCCCTGCCTCCTCCAGCACATGTTCTGAAGATTAGTAAATAAATCTCCTTCCCCAAATACCCCAGGTGTTTTTTGAACTGCCTACTTCTATGCTGTATCTTAGTGGGACAATTTTTGTGTGCTGTCTCTTTAAGGGAAAAGACTTTGCCCTCCATGCTCTCCCAGAACTGAGCCCACTGATTATTAAAAAGATCCAGGTGTTAAGCTCCACTGATTTGTTAGGTCCCTCTTTTTTTTTTAATTTATTTATTTTAGAGATGCAACTGGGAGGAGGGGCAAAGGAGGGGGAAAGAATCTCAAGCAGACCCCATAGTGAGCACAGAGCCTGATGCAGGGCTCTATCTCACAACCCTGAGATCATGACCTGAGCTGAAACTAAAAGTAGTATGCTTAACTGACTGAGCCACCCAGGTACCCAGGTCCCTCTTATTTTCAAAGCCAAATGTAATGGAAATTTGCCTTCCCCATGCAGGTCCCCATGCCTAGGTGCCTGGGTGAGATTTGTTCCTCTCCCCTCTCCACACCTGCTGTGTCCCTCCCTCCTACAGAGAGTCCCATGGGACTCTGTCTCCATCCTCCCTACCTTATTTGATATGTGCTCTTCTCTACATTTAGCTGTGGAGTCTATTCTTCCCATCTTTCAGTTTTTTTTTGTTTTGTTTTTATTTTCAAATTATTTACCCTGATTTCAGAGTTACTGAGTTCTATCTATAGGATGAGGTGAGCTTAGGATCCTCCTACTCCACCATCTTCCCTGGAAGTAATATCTTTTTTTTTTTTTAAGATTTTATTTATTTATTTGAGAGAGAGAGAGCACGAGAAGGGGGAGGGTCAGAGGGAGAAGCAGGCTCCCAGCAGAGCAGGGAGCCCGATGTGGGACTCGATCCCAGGACTCCAGGATCATGACCTGAGCTGAAGGCAGTCGCTTAACCAACTGAGCCACCCAGACGCACCCCCCCTGGAAGTAATATCTTGTATTCCTTTTTCGACAGGATTAGCTGGTTCCCACATAGATATTTTAATTCTCAAAAGGCATGTCTAAGTATTTCACTATTAAGTTGGATCTTTACTGTTGTTCTTAGAGATACTAATTACTGGTTAAGAAAGTTACTGGTACATTAAAAATCAATATTCTGGATATGTTCTTGATCTTAAAGATTTTTTTCTGCATCTTTTGATGTGGCCATATGATTTTTCTTTTTTTTTCTTGATAAGTATGGTAGATCATGATAATTGATCTTTATTGTTAAAAGAATATTTTATCCCTGAGATAAACTCAAATGTGCCATAATGTATTATATCTTATGTATATTTATTCATTGCCAGGATGCATTTGCTATTTTCTGGCATAATTTACTTGTTTAGATTTTTTCCCTTATTTTGTTTTAAGATTTTATTTATTTGAGAGAGAGCAAGAGTGAGAGAGAGTGTGAGCAGGGTGAAGGGCAGAGGGAGAAGCAGACTCCCCCACTGAGCAGAGAGCCCAATGCAGGACCTGAGCTGAAGGCAGAAGCTTAACCGACTGAGCCAGCCAGGCACCCCAGATTTTTTCCCTTAAATACTTGATAGAACTCACTGGTGCAGTTGACGGAGTCTAGAGTTTTATTTATGGAGATTTTTTTTTTTCTCACGAATAACTTGATTCTTTTAATAGATTAAAAAAAAAATTCTCGTGGCACCTGGCTGGCTCAGTTGGTAGAGCACACAACTCTTAATCTGAGAATTGTGGGTTCGAGCCCTATGTTAGGTGTAGAGATTAGATAAAAATAAAATCTTAAAAAACAAAACATTCTTTCCTACTCATTATTGAGTCAAAGTTGGTAGGTTACATATTCTGTAACCATTATCCATTTCACCTAATTTTCAAATTTATTGGCAAAAAGTGTTCAAAATACACAGTTTTGTTTTAACATCTATATCTGTCAGCATATCTCTATTTTTTTATTGATAAGCAAAATTATTAGTATCTTTTGTCTATTTGCTTTTTTTGATATTACCTAATACATTATTTAGTTATTTTCACCTTTTAACATTATCTTTTCCTTCTTTCTATATTTTTGGTGTTTTAAAATTTCTTTTTTCACTATTTTTTAGGATAGTCATATATTGAAATTCACGGATTTTCACCCTTCCATAATAGAAGGTAAAACAGACTTTGGAGTCAGACTGACTGGTTAAATGTGAGGATGTGGAAAGGAGCTAAAAGAAATCTCAGAATGGGGGGCGCCTGGGTGGCTCAGTTGGTTAAGCGACTGCCTTCGGCTCAGGTCATGATCCTGGAGTCCCTGGATCGAGTTCCGCATCGGGCTCCCTGCTCGGCAGGGAGCCAGCTTCTCCCTCTGACCCTCCTCCCTCTCATGTGCTCTCTCTCTCTCATTCTCTCTGTCTCAAATAAATAAATAAAATCTTAAAAAAAAAAAAAAAAAAAGAAATCTCAGAATGGGGAAAAAAAAGCACAGCTCAGGAATCTCACAAAAGTCTACTTATTCACATTAATCCATACTAATTAAATAAATTCTGAGATTCAAGTGTGATTAGTGTAACATATTGAATATTTTTGTATATGAATTTGTATGGTTTACTAAAGTCTGTCAGTTTCACAATGTCTTTTAAAACTCTTAACCTCAAAAAGGTTTTGAAAATGCATTTCTACTTTATAAAAGCATAGCATTCTCCCCCTCCCCCTTTTTTTGACTCTGCTCTAACTGTTGCATTTAACATCTATTGCTTCTTGGCATAATTTTTAATGATGTCACTTTTAATTTTCACAAGTGTCTAGTTCAGATAATAAAAGATATCATAATTGTGGTTAATGCCTACTCATCCACCAGTTTTTAGTCTAAATTTTATCTTCTCAAAAAAGTCTCCTGGAACATCCCAGACTGGATTTGGTCCCACTACTACAGAACTCTACAACACTTTGTATTTCTTGTTATAATATTGTACTTGTTTTAGTGGTTTGTTTATCATATATCTTCCCTGCTAGATGTAATCATTAGGAGATCAGGAGCTTTGACCTTTATATTCAACATTTTAACCCCCAGAATATAGTACAATGCATAGAAAATAGTAAATCCTCAATATCTATTTTTGAATGAAGGGGGGAAGTACCTAGATTTAAGTTCTATATTTCAAGGATATAGCAAAATATCTGCATGCAGGTTAGGTGAACAAATGAAGAAAAACAAATCTCAAAGTGTTGTCTCAAGCTATTTATAGGCCTTACAGAAAAGAATACTGAATCCTTTGATGCTAGATGACATCTTTGCCTTCGAAGATAGATTATCACAGATCTACTCTTTCTTCCTCATAAGGATATCTCACTGTCTAGATATGTATAGCGGTGTATGCATGTATGCATACATATTTATAGAGAGAATGGGAGGAATATCCTTGGTGCTACATACAGCTGATTGCTGCTTGCTGACAGTCATAGTGACATGGTGAAATCAGGTGTTGCTAGGATAAGCAAACTCCATAAAAAACAGATTAGAGAGAATGAATTAAACCAGATCTCTGGTGATATCCTTTAGTCAATTGTTCATGCTGCATGCACCTATAGTTCCAACAAAGATTATTTTTTCCTTCTTTTTTATGCCAATTTTATTTTGATTACTTACTAATCAAAATCACTAATAGGGAAGGATAAAAAAAGGGGAGGGATACATTTTCAGATATTAAAAGATTGTTGCCACTGAGAGTATAGAAAGATTAGAATATTCATGGAGCTGCTGCAATAAACATTTTGTTTATTTTTGGCTAAGGACAATGATAATGGATAAGCATTTGAGATTAAACCATGAGACAAAGGGGGAAAAAATCCTACTAGACTTTGAGGTTTATTGTATTGAGGCCTATTCATCTTAAATTTATTCACTTATATAGGGTAAAACTGAAAAAAAGGTAAATTATGTAGGAATTAGGCTGCTTAGTTGTGAAAATATACAAATAAATTTTGCTCCTGTTTTCAAGTCCATTTCTGAGCGTGTGCTCACATAAACAAAATCAGAATTTATATTCATTGGTTTCTCTTTGCACACATCAGAAAATAGGTTATTGTGAACAGTATTTTCATGGTTAATTATGGTTGCTAAAATTTTTCACACAGACAACACAAGTTAGGACAATAAAAGTTAATGTTTTTAAATAATTATTGCCAGGAGTCAATTGTTGCCAAAATTGTGTATGAAAACAAACAACATCAACATTGTAAAGCCTTTCTCATTCTTGATGCTCTAGAAATGAGCAGCTAATGGGAATGTTTCCTCTTGTGGACAGACTGCATGAGCAGGATTTAGAAATAGGCTATAACAAAGAAAAATATTTTTTTGAAACTCACTGCTTAGCTTACTTTTTACTTACTACTTTTTCATATCCTGTTTTCTAATAAAGCTAAAAGAATAGATAGGGATTGTGAAATATACTAAATATCACTGCACATTACCATCATACACTGATATTTGGTTCTCCTTCACTTTCAGGCACATGAGAAACTGCACTTCTCTGACTACTTGCAATTGAGTAAGTAATGTAGTTGTTATCCTATGTACATTATAAAATGTGAGTACAAATGATATTTATCACAGCTGGGTGATAAAAAAAAAAGATAAAAGAAAGAAAATGCATGGTTCTCTAATCTCTGCTTCCCTCTTATGTAGTGACCAAGGTTATACTTTCAGATAAAAGATGCTGGTGCCTTTATCCCTAGGTTCCTGAGTGATAGTACGTAGCATTCCTCCATCATTTTGGGTAGGGCATATGGCATGACCAGATACTAACTTTTAATTTGTATTAAGCGATGGAATTTGGTGGGAGGAGGAATCATTTTGCTGGCCAAACCCTATCCTCTTATACAATTTGGTGCTAATGGGAATGAAATACCTCCCCAACCCCACCTTTCATTTGTGGATATTGAGAGTGTATATGTATTTATGTTTGTGTAGAAGTCTCATATGCTGTTTCACACCTTCCTATGTTTTATTTTTATGCAACACATTGATGTACATCATGTACAAGATGTTAATGTTGACATTGAATTAAGTCTTGGTTAAAAGGGGGCTTTTGCTTAGGGGAATAAATGATATCTGATGCCATTTCCTTTTTGGACATTTTGAGTTTATAGGGCTGTGCAGTGTCCAGAGAGAGCTTCCCAACTGGCATGTAGAGGGAGATTAACTGAGACTACTCTGGAGGAATCTGTATTAAAGGTATAGGTTTGAGAGCCATCAGACTATAGGTAATAGCTATTGCAGCAACAATATACAAGAATATTTAGGGGAACATGCAGAATAAAATTTTTGTGAGAGTTAAGAGAGGGGAAGAAAAACAAAAAAAAATGTAATCTAAAACAAGCTGTTTGAGAAACGAGAGAGTATTGCAACTAGAATAATACTTAGAAAAAATGGAGGTTCCTTCTCCTCTTTTTCTGTGATATGTGAGTGGCTTGAACTGGAATAAGGATCTAAATGAAAGACAAAGGGTTTAGGGGACCTTGTGTGTACCCTCATGAGATAGGGTGCTGCCACAGCTCAGAACTGAGTTTTCCTTCCAGATTTGTTGCAGGATGAAAGCAGCTTTCTTGCAAAATTACATCCATTCCCACAGGACAGCCCACATTCCATGACTGGTTGATAAAGGGGTGCAAAGTTCAACCCTTTGCCTCACTTGAGACAACTTTGATGGGCCATCAGCTCCAGAGCTACTACAGGATATGTGGTAGCTTTGCAGCCACCACTTTGAGGTTTCACTTCTGTTTCATCTTGCTTCCTGCATCCCTTGCAGAGGCTAATCCTCAGAGTAGTCCTTGGGAAGTCTCCTAAGTACATATCTCAGAGAGAGACAGACAAGAGAGAGAATAACAATTGGTATGACGAATTGGCACAAGGGGATACAATTAGAGGAACAGACAGAAGAATTGATTAATCAAAAGGATTATCTTTTTCATGGCGTGCAGTGAAAAAGGCATGAGCATGTGGGTGGAGGTAAATGATGAAATGGGAACAATGAGGCTGTTTATGCCTGAGAGCCTTATTTATTTTTCTATGTAGTTGACTGTTCTGTTGAGATGGAGAGGGAGGTCTTTGAGGTGTGAGCAAAATTATGAGTTTTTAATATAGTAGGTATGGAGAATGCAGAGGAAGGTGACCAGGACAGGTAGAATGATTGCTTATAACAATGCTGAGGACAAAACTGAAGTTGGAAAGAACACAGGACTGTAAAGAGCAGAGATGTCAAACGTTGGCTGAGTTATTTCACATGAATTGATAATCTGAGTTTTAGCCTTTCATCTAAATGCTTGGGACAGTGATACTAGCCCTTCGTATTTCATAGAATTGCTGTGGTGGTGAATACAGTATCATGTGTTAAAATGAATTTTAATAAATTATAATAGCCAAATGCATGCCAAGAGTTGTTTTAGTCAATGTGAAGAAATATTGACTACAGTTGGGAAAGAAAATTGAACAATGTACAGAGAATATGGAAGTGAAAAATCTTAAGCATATTAATGTGAAACTTTAAAGTCTGTGCTCTGAAGTGTCACTCACTGTTCACTTGCATAAAACCTCTACCAAGTGACTGGAATTTGAAGTCGATAAGGAGCTTTGTAAGAATGATTTATAACTGGCTACCTTTCGAAAAAGAGTACTACAGGGTAGATCAATGCGTTCTAATAGAACCACTTATCACTGTACTAAATGCCACGATTATTCTTGTTATTTGATTCCATTCTTCCTCGGATCTCGGCATTCACATCGTCTCTGATTGGTCTATCTTGTCTTGGCCTGAGGCATAGCTATGCAAGTCACAGCAGTTTGAATTTGTTCTCTTCTTGTTTTGGTCATGTTATTAAAATTGATTCCATTAGCTCTATGTCTTGTTCGCTCTCTGGAAACCTCCTGAGGAGCAGGGTCACAGTCAGAATATTGGCTCCCTTTGTTACTGAGTTGGGAAGAAGTCTGAATACAGTGCATCTTCAAAAAAATATATATATAATATATATTTTTATATATATAAAAGACAAAAAACATTGCAGCAAAGAGCTTGGCTCGCAGTTTATATAGAGTAATTGTATTTCCAGATGCCAAGAAAGGAAACATAATGAATAGTGCACCACAAATGTGCAGTGGACTAATTTTTTTTTAAATGCTATGCATATCCCTCTATCCGCATGCCTATACAAACACTCCCACACACTCTCTCCCCCATCACTTGCATATTGGAAAAATGCAAAATAGATAGTTTGAATTTTTTAAAAAGATTTTATTTTTGAGTAATTTCCACACCCAATTTGGAGCTTGAACTCACAACCCCAAGATCAAGAGTCACATGCTCTGCTGACTGAGCCAGCCAGGTGCCCCTAATAAAGTGTGATTTTGAATGCCAACACCTCAAAGCTAAGCCAATTTTGATAGCACTTAGTTTTCCCCTCTCTCCTTTTTCCAGGAACCCAACCCTCATCTCAAACATTTCCCCAAAAAAACAAAACTAGGTTAAAGGCTATTGCAAGCAAAAAGAATATACAGGTGATCAAGAAATAGTCTTTCCTGTAGGAAACTCAGTGCTTAATAAGGCCTTAGCTATAACTTCTGGCAAGTGGGTTTGGGACTACAAAGTGAATTAGAAAGAAGATTCCACTTGTTCATTTGAGAGAATAACCCTTTGTTTTCTAATTGGGGAACAACTGAGGACAGACAATTTAAGTGATGTTAAACAATTATTTGCCAGGTATTATGCTAATTTTTTTAAAGATTTTATTTATTTATTAGAGAGAGAGTGAGAGAGCTTAAGTGGCAGAGGGAGAGGGAGAAGCCAACTCCTCACTGAGCAGGGAGCCTGACAAGGGGCTCGATCCCAGGACCCTGGGATCATGACCTGAGGCAAAGGCAGACGCTTAACCGACTGAGCCACCCAGGTGCCCCTATCCTACTAATTTTATATATGCCAACTTGTTTAATTCTCACAACAAACTCATTAGATGAATATTTTCATTTACTTCTTTATAGTCTTATTGCTAAATTGGTAGCCTAAATAATATAAACTCAACATGCAGGCACTCTGATGCTAAAGGTTTTCCTGGGAACCCTAAAGTCAGTGTGACTGATCATCACCTCATCTTCACCATAGACTATTTGCAAGTGGGAATCAGAGGAATGCTTGTTTGGAAATCCTTAGGGCATTTTTATTAAATATTTCATTATCTCCAATAAGATTACATTTTTAATTTTTATGAAAATTTTCCTTTTGTGAAAGTTAGTGGCAAGAGAGGAGTGAAGGGACCTCAGATACCACTCTTTGAAGAGTTTCAACTGCACTAGTATTTGATACATTAGGAATGTGGAAAATGTTTACTGCATTTTAAAAAATAATGCAAATAAGTTATCCTTGATTTAGAGTTACCTAGAAAGCACAACATATTTTTCCTGTTTTCTTTTCTCCTAATGACTCAAGGGTTTTGCAGACCTTTTTTTTTTCTTTTAATTTAGTGAAGTACTTAATGCTGGACCCAAGATTTCATCTGTGCACTGATTATAGGTGAGAGGTTTATGAAGTGATGGGGAGGGAGGAGGAAGAGATTTAATCAGCTCAAAACATAGTCTTTTTATCCTTCCTCTAAAAATACTCTGCTAGATTTGTACTGATTAAATAAAATATGAATCAATTTGCTGTTTATACAGCTTACGAGATCAGCATTAGAGAACGCTTGTGGCTTTTCCTTTTCCTTTTAGCAGAGAAGGACAAAGGGTTAGTAATCCTCAGAAGATTAAAAGAAAAGTAAGCCTAGTTGGATTCTAGCTAAAATAAGCGCATTAGCAAATGCATGTGTGTGTTTGTGTGTCTGTGTAGCCTGAATACCATTACTTATTGCTTAGCAAAGCTAAAATAAAATATCTTACCTCAAAGTTTTTAGGGTTTAAGCAATGTTCAGTCAAAACTGGCATTTGTTCACAAAACCATGAGTAATAAAGCTTGAAGTACTTCTTTGGGAGAGAAAGTGACTCTGTAAAATGGTTTGAGTATTAGGGTGTTCTTCAATTATCTGCTGAGAATACACTGAGTTCAGAAATGGTAGGTGAATAGCATTTTTTATAAAACTAAGGGAATACACATTCTTACATAAGCTGCCAAGTAGTGTTGTAGTAATCACTGATGTAATTATATTCTGCAGTAGTTGCAAAGAGTGAGGGAGGGTCCAGGATGCTGTAAGATGATAAGAAAGGAAATGGAAGTTGCTGTTGGGGTGGAGCATAAAGTGAACAGTGAGGGGATTCACAGGGCTATGATCTGCCATTAAAGATGGCAGAGGGTCAGAGCCCTGCTCACAAATGAATGTATTCTAAGTAGCTTATTTTTTTTTTTTAATATTTATTTATTTGACAGAGAGAAAGACAGCGAGGGAGGGAACACAAGCAGGGGGAGCGGGAGAGGGAGAGGCAGGCTCCCGGCCGAGCAGGGAGCCTGATGTGGGGCTCGATCCCAGGACCCCAGGACCATGACCCCAGCCGAAGGCAGCCGTTTAACGACTGAGCCACCCAGGCGCCCTCTAAGTGGCTTCTTGTCTTGAAATCAGTTTCTGTTTTGGTCAAAATTAATCTCTCTCTCATTTGCCCTTCTACTAAACTCCTTAAATTTCAATCTCATCCCTGTCTTATTCAGCTCTGTATGTATTTACTTTTGCATATGATTCTCATCTGCCAATGAAAGACAGCAAGAGAGAACACGAGATATGGCATCAGTGTGAGCCTGGGTTCATCTCCTGGCTCAAATACTGATGAGTTGTGTTCTGTGTAAGTCAGTTAACCATCCTGTGGCTCAGTTTCCTTCTCTGTAAAATGGGCATATTAACAGTACCTACTACATAGGGTGGTTTTAAGAATTAAATATGTTAATTTATGTGAAGTAAATTGAATATTGTCTGGCACATTTATGTGCTTATTATTATCTTAATAACTAGATTGAGATCTTAAGATTTTCTTCTCCACCTAACCAGAGACATTGGGAATGCTATTTGGCCATCCAAAGAAAATAGGCAAAGCCTTATAAAATAGAAGGAATGGTTAATATAGTCTACTATAAAATTTAAACTCCAGACTATTCTTTTTTTTAAAAGATATTATTTATTTATTAGAGAGCATGCACACAAGTGGGCGGGGGTTGGCAGAGGAAGAGCAGGGAGCCTGATGCAGGGCTCCATCCCCAGACCCTGGGATCATGACCTAAGCCCAAGCAGACACTTAACCAACTAAGCCACCCAGGCATCCAACTCCAGGATACTCCTCATAGTGTATCTCACCAAAAAAAGTAGAGAAATCCCTTCAAAAGAGTAGTATGTTTTTGGTTCATCTTCTAAATAAGAGAAACATAATACTAAGACTAATTAAGCCAAACTTCTCAGTTTTCAAATGGCTTTTCACAAAGGGGTATAGAAGCTAGAGATATCTTCAAGTACTGCCATAAAACATAAAAAGAGAATTTACCTTTAAAAAAATAATGTCAGGAATAGAGCCCCCATACCGGACAAATTACTTATTTTCAATACATACTTATTACATCTATTCAACTATAATTTATTTAGTGTCTCCTATGTGTCGGGTACATTGACATGTGTTGGATCCACAGAAATGAAATCTAATTTTGTCTTTTAAATGTGATAGAAAAACATGGTGAATTGATGTATAATTACCGGAACAAAAGAAGGTAAAAGTCCAAACAACAAAAGATTGGCATGACATAGAGTTCTAAAATATTAAATGTTAGGCTAGATGAATTCAGAGAAAGAAATGCTGGATAATTACTCTAAAAGGAAGTCTGAATGGTTTGATTCAGTTTTGGGATTTTGCTTTGAATAATTTTCAAGGATTCCATCAGGTGATCAAGTGGGTGGAACTTCAGGATATAGAAACAATATCGACTGACATTCAGGGAAATACAAGTGCTCTATAAGGACTTAAAAGAGAACCAGGTATCACTGGAGAGATTGAAGAATTTGAGAAAATAGAGCTGAAAAGATCAATGTAGCATGCTCTGAAAGTCTTGCTAAGACTATATTCCAATGTGCAGCTATAGAACATATTCTAGAGAATGAGTTTAAGAATCCAGAGAGGATTCTGAAAATATAATTGTGATGGTAAGATAAGTCATGGGTTAGAAAAAAAAAAAAACACAACAACAACAAAAACCATACACAGTGGAGTAAGAAAATGCAGTTAGAAGACCACATTATTAACATTGTCCAGAAGTATAAAAGCCTACAGAGGATAATGGTAGTGGAAAAAGACCAAAGGATGCATTTAAGAAATACATTGATAATAAAATCAGCAGAATTTAAATATAAAGTAAAACTCTTGAGTGAAGAAGACAGAAAATTGAAGATGTCTCTGATCTTTCTTGTTTGCATCACAAGTGAGAAAATTATGCCATTCATTGGGACGAAGGACAGTTCAGAATAAAATTTTCAAAGGGATGGGGATAATGATTTCAGTTTTGAAAGGTGGATTTTGATTTGCCATGGGAAGATAATGAGACAATAACTGGGATGCGGTTGGCTTTGCAAGCTTGGGGCTCAGTAACAATGTTGGATCAGGAGAGAAAGATCCTAGGGCTCCTAACAGGGTGTTATTTGAAACAATGGAAATAAATGGCAGTACTAAGAGCTGGAGGAGCAGAGGGAAGAGGACATTTCTCTATTTTCCACCTTATGAAAGACACTATACTAGACACTGTATAGGTCTTTTGTTTAGGTCAAGTTCGCAGATGTAAACACAGGACAAAGCAGTATTTACTGGGTGGATAAATAAAAGTTAACACAGGAAAACAGGAACCATCAACATGGGTATAGAGAAGTACAAGATGATTGATTACCTTTGAGGGCAAAGGTGGAAAATTTTTTCAAGAGAGGTAATGTTAGCAATGTCAAATGCTGCACAGATACTAGGTGGAATAAAGATCTGGCACAATGGAATTGGCAGGATAGTTTTTTTTTTTCTTTTTACTTGATTGCAGTTTCTACAAACATTGTTAGTTATAAAAATATCAGTTGATTATTTAACTTTATATCATTCTTGTTCCTTTGGGCAATATGATTCTTGGAAATAGTCTGAAGAACTAAAAAGCCTAGCCAGTATTGGAAAAGTAGCTTTAAACTGATGTCTGCATTCTGACTATTTTCCCTCAGGAAGGGTTAGATTTTTGGGACTCCAGCTACTCATACTATCAACTGTTGCTGTAGAATCTATTAGAATCACTAGCTGAGCAAGCAGAAGAAAGGGGAGAAGAAAGCTGGGTCTTATATTTAGCAAGTCTTTTTTTTTTTTTTTCCCATTTGGATCTATAGGGAACAACAATGGGACTCTGTGACCTAAAAGGATTTTCTTTTTACTTTCCAAGATTTTCTGCTTATTATACAGCTTATGCCAAGTTGGAAAAGACCCTTGATGGCCAAAGTGGCTCTCTGTGCATGGTTGCCAGGTTTTCTGTTTTGTATACATATTTGGCAAATGTTAAAGTACCATTGGTTCATCTTCTGTTGAAAGAGTCTTCTCTGTTGGGGTGAGATGTGAAGATGATGAATAAGTATATAGTCTTCTTGTCTCCATCAAGAAGTAAAGATGTAGGGTGAGAAAATGAGTAAGTTACTTGGCTTTGCTTCCCCAAGGAACAAACCAAAAGATTAAAGAACAAAAAATAACAAAAAACAAGGAAATGAAGGCCTTGTAGACAGTGGTATATTCTTAAATTGGCTTATTAAAAAATATTGTGTTTTGGGGGGTGGGAGGATGGGTTAGCCTGGTGATGGGTACTAAAGAGGGCACGGTCTGCATGGAGCACTGGGTGTTATATGCAAATAATGAATCATGGAACACTACATCAAAAACTAATGTAATGTATGGTGATTAACATAACATAATAAAAAAATATTGTGTTTTGTAGTATTTGACAATTTCTGTGTCCTATATACTCTCACTATGACCAATTTCAAACTATGAAGAGTTTAACAACCAGTTTGCAAACTTTGTATTTAAGAATCAGGTCTAGTGGGCCATGCAAGATAGCTTCAGCATACCACAGCCTGTGTGTGCGTGCATGTGTGTGTTTTGGTTAGAGAACCAGGTGTATTTTTTTGTAGAGTATTTCCCATTAAAAAAAAACAAACATTTTTATCTTTTTAATGTTTCTTTCTTAGACTTACCTGTGCCCTGAGAATAACTTCTAATACCTCAACCATCCTTGCTTTTTTTTTTTTTTTTATTGCCTTTTGGAAATATGGTAGTCCTTTGCTGTTCCCAAAACAAAGGAAAAGGACAAACCTTGAAGGATAAATTTCATGTTCTTTTCCTCACTAAAGCACATGTAAACTCTGAATGCTCTGAATTGACTCTGTTTTGTGATAAGACTAAAATAGGCCCTTGTTCATCTTCTGTTTTTAGATTTAATCGGCATCTGTTATTGTTGGTCATATATTAAAGTTCAACTTAAATTAGGTAAAATGTGTTGTCCTGGCAACCAAAAGTAAGCTTTCAGTTCAGAAAGAGAAAAACAACTGGAAAATTAAGATAAAAATCAAAGGATAAATACATCTTTGGATTATTTTTTTAAATGTACAGTCTAGGAATAAATAGAACTTGCATTCCTTAAATTATAGTAAAAAGCTCCACTGTCAAATATAAGTGTATATAGGAATCATGATTTTATATAAAATCAAGTTAAAGAGTTTATCTTAAATCACAATCAAAATGAGGACCTGCAATTTTCAAGCTTTAGATTTTCAGCAATTAGTATTTCATAAGAAGTGGTATAAGGAGATACTGAGTTAAACTTTTTCTTTTTTTAATGTTCACATTACAGACTCTATTATTAATATATTTTATTACTGCTGAAGGTTTATTGACTTAACACTGGACTAAAAATGATTTTATATAATCATTAGTTAACTAAAATATTTGGACCTTCAAAAATTCTTTTAAATTTTGCTGAGCTACAGAAAAAATATTATTAAGGTGTTTGTTGTTATCCTTGTTCAAACCTCCTCTCAGCTTAATTAAGGTACTGCTAGTGTTAATTCATATCATATAATATGCTTTTACGACTTTGCCTGGCATAAGTTTCTATTGATCTATGTATCACACAAATTGCTTAGAGATAATATATTTGAAAGGAAAAGTTTCTTAGGAGTAAAAAATCATATTTTGGGATGCCTGGGTGGCTCAGTTGGTTAAATGTCCGCCTTTGGCTCAGGTCATGATCCCAGGACCCTGGGATGGAGTCCCACATTGTGCTCTTTGCTCAGTGGGGAGCCTGCTTCTCCCTCTGCCTGCCGCTCCCCCTGCTTGTGCTCTCTCTCTCTCTGTGTCAAATAAATAAATAAAATCTTTTAAAAAAATCATCATATTTTGAGCTCTGGTGTTTAAGAACTCGTTCTTCTTGGCTATTTTGATAGTAATCACCAGTGTCTGATGATGTAATGGGGGAGGGGGTGGGAAAAAGGAGATGGAAACACACCGGGAATTTTTCCATGTCTCATTTTAAAACTTTGAGAGCCAGTTGACCAGATTGGCCAGAGAAGTGGAGAGTTGTAAACTGCAACAAGAAATTGTACTTTCCCTCAGCTTCACACAACCAGGAACTTCTGGAGCATTTTATGAGCTGAGGTTAAAAAATGTCTGCTAAACTCTAAACAAAACATATGCAAAAGTTTTCTCTGCCACCCACACTAATAATACAAAATAGCTCCCAACATGTTGTAGTAAGGGATCTCTTGTCACATTATGACAGAATATATTAATAATAAATTTATTTAAAGACTTACTTGCTTTAAAAAATATTTAAAAAGCTAATCATGATTAGTGAAAATACATTTTTTTCCTACTAGTTAATTGTATGTGTGTGTAAGCATACGACTTTGTTTTCTATAGTCAGTTACCAAATAATCCAAATAGTATTAACCTCTCTCAGATTTGATAGATAGGGAGGTAATCTGATGCACTCTGAAATTCTCATTCTTCAACTTTTCTAAATATCGGGCTTCCTGTCAAACCTAAAGAATTAAGATTCTTATCTTTCATAAATGTTCTCAGGTTTGGTAAAAATGATAAGGGTTAAATTTGTTAAGACATGCATGCCTTTGACACAACTCCTCTTTTCAAATAGCAAGATGCAACTCTAGCTGCTTGGAAATTTACTAAACTTATTGCTGAACAACTGAGAAGAACTATGATAGATTTGTTAAATATTTCATAAAGACAAGACAGACAAATAGAAATTACCCAGTGGAAAAATAGGATACCCTCAAGCAGCCGGAGGTTCCCACCAATATCTGCTTTGAATAATTTATTTTTCTGGCATCATCCAGAATATAAAAATATGTTCTAAGTCTCCAAAACATTTTAACCTTTATAAAAGCAGATCAAAAATCAAAGAGCTTTATTAGTAAGTACTTAATTATGGTTTAACAACTCACTGTATAAATTTAAGATACTATATTTTAATTCTTCCTTTCAATTAAATTCAATTCTTTCAACTTTTTCTATAAGGTAAAATATCTTCTACAGTGCAATGTAATTGGAGTCTTGTTCAGTACACAATTCTTTTTATTCCAGAATAAGATCATTTCAGGTGCAAAGTGTTCATATTTCAGGTGCACATGGTATGTATCATATAGTTTCTCCTTCCTCAATTTGGCATAGGTTTTAAAAGATAAAGACTTTTAGGACAATCTTTTTTCCTTTTACAGTTGCTTCTTTGTTATTGTTGGAACACCTTATCTATCTCTGCCTCTTGTTGATCTCTCTCTCTCTCTCTCTCTCTCTCTCTCTCACACACACACACACACATACACACAGTTCTAAGATCCCTATAGAAACTGGATCCTTTCCTGTGAAAGATTTATGTTTATTCTAAGTTAACTTGACCCTCTAACTACACAAGTAAATTGTGTCCTCTTAAACTCTTGTCTAGTGTACAGTAGACCCTTGAACAACACAGGTTTAGACTGTGTAGGTCCACTTATATATGTAGATTTTCTTTTTGGTAAAGATAGTTCAGTACTTCAAATGTATTTTCTTTATAATTTTCTTAATAGATGTTCTTTACTGTAAGAATATATAATACATATCCTCTTATAGCTAAGATTGAAATATTCCTGGGATGAAAGTTCAGTTTAACATTTGAAAATCAATGTCATTCACCACATTAATGTATTAAATGAAAAAAAAATCATGATACCAGTATATTTAGAATAAAAGATCTTTGATAAAATTTAAAAACCATTCATGATTTTTAAAAAAATTGGCAGCTTTGAAACATAAAGGAACTTCAATTTGGTAAAGTAAAAGGGTATTATAAAAAAAAAGTTGTTACCTTAGTTTGGAAATGAGGCAGTAATACCAGCTTCTTCATTTCTACTCTGCAATACAAGGGGCTATTAACTAATTTAATAATCAAGGGAAAGGAATAAAAAGTATAAAAGATTAGAACAGTAAGAAATATCATTTTTCACATATAACAAATGTATATGAAGAAAACCTAAATTATCTATAGATATATAGAATTCATAGTTTAATAAGACTGCTAGATTTAGTATAAGACAAAAATCTATTTAGGTTAGCATAAATTAATAAACTAATGTTAAAAAAAGATGATCACAATATCAAAAAATTAAGTAGAAACTAACCTGATTGTTGTAAAAAATGTTTACACCTAAACCTACAAAACACTTAAGAGAAGTTAGAGATTACTTAAATAAATGAAAGAATATATAATACTTAGTTTGGAAGACTCAATATGGTGATAATGTCAGTTCCCCTAAACTGGTTTATAAATCTAATAAAATCCTAACCAATATTTCAATGTTTCTCTTTTTTTCAACATGTTTCTTTTTATCATAGTTGACATGCTGATTCTAAAGTTTATGAATATGCAAGGCAATCTTGAAGAATAAAGTAGGAATCACTCTTTTGGTTATAAAGATTTATCATACAGTGATATAATGATAATTGTGTAAAAGCCGTAAAAACAGACTAGTCGTAAGAACAGAGAGCCCAGATATAGACTCATAAATACGATCATCTGATTTGTTATAAAGTTGGCTTTACAAATCTATAGTGAAATAATGGTCTCTCCACAACACTCATTGTTTATTTGGATATCCATAGGGAGGTAGGAAAAAGAATCTTAACCTCTACTTCATACTTGAAGCAATTTCAGGTGGATTGTAGATCTTAATTTGCATGACAGAATAATATATGTTTTATAAGAAAATATATTTTAAAATATTCAAGATTTTTGTTTTTTTTTAAGAAAGTTTTAATCCTAAAGAAACTATTGATATTTGATCTACATTAAAATAAGAATTTATGTTCATCAAAAGGCAACTTTAACTGAGTGAAAAGGCAAATTACAGAATAGGAGACAATATCTGCAAAACATATAACAAGTAGGATTTGTATTTAGAATATATACAGATTTCCTACAAATCAGCAGAAATAATTTGGGAAAGAGACTTGATTAAGTATTTAAAGAGTATATGTAATGGCCAAGAAAAATGAAAAGGTACTCAATATCATTAGTCATCCTAGAAATGCAAATGTAAACTAAAACCACAATGAGAAGATGCTATGCGCCAGTCAGAATATTAAAATTTTTGATTACATCTAGTTTTGATGATAAGAGAAAATGGAACATTCCCATAACTTAGTTCCTACTAATTTCTGGTAGTATTTATCACAGCAATTCCACTTCTAGATACATTTACACAAAAATGCATTCATATGTCTAGAAAAGACAGTATATGCAAGCAATATTCCTAAGAATCCTAGATTGAAAACAACCCAAATGTCCATCAAGAGCAAAATGGATGGAAGTTGTGAAATAGTCATACAATGGAGTTTTATATAGAAAAAAAAAGATAAACTATTGCTAATAATAGAATGAATCTCATAAACATTCTTTTAAGTAAAAATGGCCAGACCACAAAGAGTGTATACTAGGTGATTGCACTTTTATAATGTTAAAAGTGGTATAAGAATACATAATATGGTATAAGAAGTCAGAATACTGGTAACCACTGGATAATGAAGAAAAGAGGGTAAAGATAGAGAGCCTGACTGAGTTTCTGGGTTGCCAGTACTATTCAACTTCTGGATCTGTGTAGATATTACATAGATGTGTTCATTTTGTTGAACCAACAAATGAACAAAAAGCAGAATCAGACTTTTAAATACAGAAAAGAAACTGATGATTGCCAGAGGGGAGGAAGGTGGGGAGATAGGCTGATGGGTGAAGGAGAGTGGGAGATAAAGGCTTCCAGTTATGGAATGAGTAAGTCATGGGAATTAAAGGTACAGCCTAGGGAATGCAGTCGCTCGGACTATAATAGAGTTGCATGGTGACAGGGGCTAGCAATACTTGTGGCAAGCATAGCAAAAGGTATAGAGCTGTTGAATCACTGCATTGTGTATCTGAAACTAATACAACACCATGTGTCAAATACACTTAAAAAATAAAAACAATTAAAATTTTTAAAAAATTAACCAATTTTCACCTATTTATGAAAAATATGGCATAGTTTAATAGTTTATTAAAATAAAAAATAATAAGGTATTAAATAGTTACTTCTTAACACAAGAAAGTTATTTCCATTGAAATTTTTAGGTTATAAATGTTCCCAGGTGATTATAATGTGAAGTCAATGTTCAGGAACACTGCTCTAAGTAATACTGCCTCTCTTTTTAGTCCTAATGATACTGATCATAATCAATAGATTCTGCTAGGTTCAATCTACATAATTTTGCAAAAGATCTGAAACCAATAAATATCAATTGGTGCTGTGCTGCTTCTGTCATTCTTTATAGGTAACAGTTATAATAACCTTATAAATTCTCTGACTTAGTCTGATTCTCTTCACCCCCTGAAAACTCACTTCATCTCCTATCAATTCCACTGTTCTTTCCATGCTCTATAATCTGTATTTCTAACTTCACGCAGCCCCACCTCCCCAAACCATCCCCTCCTTATTTATTCCCCATCTAAATATCTCCACACCTTTAGTTAATTCTGTCTCCTAACAGTAGAGTTCTTAGCTGAACAGAATATATTCTATCCCTATTTCATTTCCAGCAAAACTTATTTCCTGTGTCAAGTCTTTCAGACATAGGTGGGTGAATAATTACGTGGTATACTAATTCCAGTCAGTTTACAATCTTTGTGGTGATAATCTTATATTTTATCTTATATTTTCTGTCCCAATCAAAATCAGTAAATAGCTGTAGTAGTAATTCTAACCATTGAGTTAGAAAGTTGGGAAAGACTTTCTACGGGAGAACCTTCTGATAAGAATCAAGTCATATTTTATTAGGGATTGCTCTTTCAAGGTAGGTCCATCCCTGTACCTGGAAATGGACAGTTGCAAAGCATTATATTCAAATTCTTCCCCAGGATTTTACAGGCTAGGTTAGAGAGTACTGTAATATGTCTCGTAATATTGGATCTTAAAGTTTAAAGTGTGATTAGATTTTTGATGTGTTATAGATTTTGTTGAACTCGTACAGCTCACATTCTATTTATATAGAAATAGTTTTAGAGTGAGATTTGCCTAAGCCATCCTTCTAATGCTAAGCATCCTTCAATGCTCTTTTAGCCTAAAAACAACATGGAAATTAAGTGCATTTTGTGTTTTTGATTCAAAAGCCATTTGAATTGCCAATTTGTATCAGTAATAACATTTGCCTATGGATTTGTCAATCAATTTTAGAAAACAGGGTGGCTTTTATAGTAATTGAGATATGGATCATCCTTTGAGGAGAATTCTAAGATTATTTACAGTCCATTTCTATCATGATTTTGTGAGTCTATTGCTTACAGTAAGAGCAAGCTAGCACTTAGACTGATCTTCTCAGACCTGGTCCAGGTGTTTTATGAACCCTCAAGACAACCCTGTAAGTTAAATACTATTAACACTTATTTTGCAGATAAGGAAACTGAGACAAAAGACAAGGTATATAACTTGTCCAATTTTGCACAGATAATGAATGTTGAGCCAGGGTTCAAAACTAAAATCTGTTTCTGAGCACCAAGTCCATTACTGCTTCAGAACACTGCTCGTCTGATACTTGCTTAGCAGCTGCATGCACGTTGCTATTTAAGCTTATGTGCTGGCTAATAAGAAGGTGATAAAGCAGAAAAATCCAAAATTGAAATTGACAGAGTAGATGAGTTAACTGTAAATCTCACTTTTTAAAAATTTTTTTTGTTATGTTAATCACCATACATTACATCATTAGTTTTTGATGTAGTGTTCCATGTGTAAATCTCACTTTTGGAGAAACAGATATATGTACAAAATCAAAGGGCGATACAGTGTTAGGAAAGCATCTTACACATTTTCTTCTTGTTTCTGTAAAATAGGAACATATTTACCAATTTCCTCCCAAAGACATTTCCTAAGTTAATACTTATTTCTTTGGGGGCTAAGAAGAAAAGGCCTGCAAGTCAGAAATATGAGAACTGCTTGACACCTCAATTTAATTGTGTGGAAATGATACATTTGTCATACAGAGCAAAAACTGGCAGATCCTGCTCACTGGCTGGCAATATATTCAGGAAGGTGTAGGGCAAAGAGTGACACAGCATGGTGGTAGTTTTCTACGATTTTAAACACTTTATTACTACTCCAGAAAAATTCAGTTGTACAGTGTAAGAGAAGCACAATAACCATTATCTTCATCTCTTCCAAAAGAGAGTTAAATTTATGAATTCATTTGAAGTGTAAGAGCATATTTTCCTAATCCAATTTTATGTGTATTTTTTACATTTTCTTCATAAAGTTTATAGATTTGCCTTTTATGTCCAAGTATTTATTGTAAAAAGTTAAATACATAAATTAATATAATTAAATATAAATTTAATAAACTATAAGTTAAATAATACGTTTTAATAAAAACTTATTAAAGAGTCAGTTATTCCTTCAATAAACTTCCCTGGCTGCTCAGTTATAAATTAAGCCTTCACATGTACATGGATCAGTTTCTAGGTTATATATTAAATTACTATAATTGTTTATCTTCATGCCAAACCTATCTTAATTACCATAAATTTTGTTATATGAGCGAGAATTCTACCCACATTGTAATAGTATTTCAGAACTGAATTAGCTATTGCACCTACTCTGATATTAAGACTGCGGCCTCTGCTTTACTTTAATACGCATTTTCTCTGAGTATATTTGCCCCTCCTTTCATTCTCAACTTTTTTGAATTACATCGCTTTGATTTTGATGCTTCTTGATAGAAATAATCAGGCTTTGTTTTTTCGTTCAATGTTTAATTAGAGAGATAAGCCCATTTATATTAGATGAGATAACAGATGGGGCTTATCTACATTCTGACATTGTGTTTCCTGTTTTTGGTTTGGATCTTGTTTTTTTATGTTTTCCTATGTGCTCTATAATTTTTTTAGGGGTGTGTCTGTTCGGTGCATGGACGTAAGTGCTTGATTCCTCTGACACTTAAGAAAATACGTATATTTATACTAGTGGTTAACTTTAAGATTTCTCTTAGACTGTGAGTGTACCTGGGTGTGTATGTGTATGGATATATATTTTATATTATCTCTTTTATATAACATATATACATATATGTAGTAATGTGTATATGTTATCCTTTTGGAATTATATGTATGTATATATACAATTCTTAGTCTATAACTGTTCTAAAGAAGTTCTCATATAAACAATAATGAAATGAGCCTTTCCTCCTTTTTATCCTCCTTTCTTCAAAACTTAGTACTAGTGACTAAAATTATATATATATGTATATATATATTTAATTTTTATTCCAGTATAGTTAACATAGTGTTATATTAGTTTCTAGTGTACAGTATAGTAATTCAACAATTCTACACATTAATCATTTGCCATCCTGAAAAGTGTACACTTAATCACCTTGACCTATTTCACCCATCTCCTCACCCACCTCCCCTCAGGTAACCAATGACTTCTCTAGAGTTGAGTCTGTTTTTTGGTTTGTCTCTTTTTTTTCTTTGTTGGTTCGTTTTGTTTCTTAAGTTCCACATGTGAGTGAAATCATTTGATATTTGTCTTTCTCTGACTTACCTTACTTAGCATAATACTCTCTAGCTCCATCGATGTTGTTGCAAAAGACAATATTTCATTCATTATTATGGCTGAGCAATATTCCATTGTATGTATATACCACATCTTTATCCATCTATTGATGAACAGATGGGCTGCTTCCATAATTTAGCTACTGTAAATAATGCTGCAGTAAACATAAGGGTGCATATATTTCAAATCAATCAGTATTTTTGTATTCTTTGGGTTAATACCCCGTAGTGTGATTACTGGATTGTATAGTAGTTCTATTTTTAATTTTCTGAGGAACCTCCATACTGTCTTCTAGAGTGGCTGCACCAGTTTGCATTCCCACCAGCAGTACATGAGAGTTCATTTTTTCTCCACATCCTCAGCAACACTTGTATATTGTTTTTATTTCAGCCATTCTAAAAGTGTGAGGTGATAGATCATTGTGGTTTTGATTTGCATTTCCCTGATGATGAGTGATGTAGAAATCTTTTCATGTGTCTGTTGGCCATTTGTATGTCTTTGGAGAAATGTCTGTTCATCTCTTCTGCCCATTTTTAATCCCATTTTGTTTTTGGGTATTGAGTTGTATTAGTTCTTGATGTATTTTGGATACTAACCTTTTATCGGATATGTCATTTTCAAATATCTTCTCCCATTCAGTAGGTTGTCTTTTTGTTTTGTTGAATGTTTTCTTTGCTGTGCAGAAAGCTTTTATTTTGACGTAGTCCCAATAGTTCATTTTTGCTTTTGTTTCTCTTGCCTCAGGAGACCTATCTAGAAAAATATTGCTATGGCTGATGTCAAAGAAGTTACTGCCTGTGTTCTCTTCTAGGATTTTTATGGTTTGAGGTCTCATTTAGGTCCTTGATTCATTTTGTGTTAGTTTTGTGTATGGTGTAAGAAATTAGTACAGTTTCATTCTTTCACATGTAGTTGTTGAGTTTTCCCAACACCATTTGTTGAAGAGACTTTTTCCCATTGAATATTCATTGTCCTTTGTCTTAGATTAATTGACCGTATAACTGTGAGTGTGTTTCTGGGCCAGCTATTCTATTCATCTATGTGTCTATTTTTGTTCCAGTACCATACTGTTTTAATTACTACATCTTTGTAGTATATCTTTATATCTGGGATTATGATACTCCCAGCTTTATTCTTCTTTTTCAAAATTGCTTTGGATTTTCAAGGTCTTTTGTAGTACCATAAAAAATTTTAAGATTATTTTTTCTAGTTCTGTGAAAAATGCTTTTAGTATTTTGGTAGGGATTGCATTAAATCTATAGATTGCTTTGGGTAGTATGAACATTTTTATAATATTTGTTATATGAGCATGGAATATTTTTCCATTTGGTTTTGTTATTAACTCCTTTCATTAATGTTTTATAGTTTTCAGAGTACAGGTCATTCACCACCTTGGTTAAGTTTATTCCTAGGTATTTTATTCTTTTGGTACAATTTTAAATCAGATTGTTTTGTTAATTTCTCTTTCTGCTACTTCATTATTAGTATTCAGAAATGCAATAGATTTCTATATATTGAGTTTATTTCCTGCAACATTACTGAATTCATTTATCACTTCTAGTAGATTTTTGTAGAGGCTTTAGGGGTTTCTATATACTGTATCATATCACATGAAAATAGTGAAATTTTACTTTTTCTTACCAATTTGGATGTGTTTTATTTTTTGTCTGATTGCTATGGCTAGGAATTTCAGTACGAGGTTGAATAAAAGTGGTGAGAGTGGACATTCTTGTCTTTTTCCTGATCTTAGAGGAAAAGCTCTTAGTTTTACCCATTGGGTATGATGTTAGCCGTGGGTTTTTCATATATGGCATTTATTATGTTGAGGTATGTTTCCTTTAAAGCTACTTTGTTGAGGGTTTATATCATGAATGATTGTTGTACTTTGTCAAATGCCTTTTCTGCATCTATTGAAGTGATCATATGATATTTATCCTTTCTCTTGTTGAGGTGATGTGTCACATCTATTGGTTTGAAAATATTGACCTACCTTGCATCCTAGGAATAAATACCACTTGATTGTGGTGAATGATTTTTTTAAATGTATTGTTGGATATATGTATCTGTATATACATATATATGCATATATATATATACACACTGTATATATGTATATGTATATATGCAACTGTACTGAATTTATCAGTAAATTTTTTTTTGGTGGAGATATATATTTTTTTTGGTGGAGATATATATATATATATATATATTTAAGTGTTATTTAAATTCCAGTTAACGTACAGTGATATATTAGTTTCAGGTGTACAATATAGTGATTCAGCACTTCCATACGACACCCGGTGCTCATCACAAGTGCACTCCTTAATCTCCATTGCCTATTTAACAGATGCCCCCACCCCCTCCCTTCTGGTAACTACCAGTATGTTCTCTATAGTTAAGTGTCTATTTCTTAGTTTGCCTTTCTCTAACCTTGTGTCCCCTTTGATCATTGGTTTTGTTTCTTAAATAAGGAGTCATATGGTACTTGTCTTTCTCTGACTTATTTCACTTAGCGTAATACTCTCTAGATCCATCCATGCCATTGCAAATGGCAAGATTTCATTCTTTTTTATGCCTGAGTAATCGGGTGCATGCACACGCGTGTGTGTGTGTGCACATTTACTTTTTCTTTTTTCTTTTAAAGTAGGCTCCACATCTAGTGTGGAGCCCAATGTGGGACTTGAACTCATAACACTGAGATCAAGACCTGAGCTGAAATCAAGAGTGGGACTCTGAACCGACTGAGCCATGCAGGCAATCCTCTTTTGTGTATATATACCACATCTTTTTTCATTCATCAATTGATGGACCCTTGGGCTGTTTCCATGTTTGATATTGTAGATAATACTGCTATAAACATCAGGGTGCATGTATCCTTTTGAATTAGTAATATTGAATTCTTTGGGTAAATACCTAGCAGTGCAACTGCTGGTTCATAGGGTAGTTCTATTTTTAACTTTTTGAGGAACCTCCATACTGCTTTCCAGAGTGGCTGTACCAGTTTTCATTCCCACCAGTAGTGCAAGAGGGTTCCCCTTTCTCCACATCCTTGCCAACACCTGTTGTTTCTTGTGTTTTTGATTTTAGCAATTCTGACAGGTGTGAAGGTAATATCTTCTTGTAGCTTTTATTTGCATTTCCCTGGTGATCAGTGATGTGGAGCATCTTTTCATGTGTCTGTGGGCCATCTGTATGTCTTCAATTGAAAAATGTCTATTCATATCTTCTGCCCATTTTATAACTGGATTGTTTTTTGGGTGTTGAGTTTTTTAAGTTATATATTTTAGATGCTAACCCTTTATCAGATATGTTATTTGCAAATATCTTCTCCCATCCACAGGTTGCCTTTTAGTTTTGTTGATTGTTTACTTTGGTGTGCCAAAGCTTTTTATTTTGATAAAGTCCCAATAGATTATTTTTTATTTTGTTTCTCTTTCCTTTGGAGATGTGTCTAGCAAGAAGTTGCTGCAGCTTAGGTCACAGTGGTTGCTGCCTGTGTTCTCCTTTAGGATTTTTATGGTTTCCTGTCTCACATTTATGTCTCATCCATTTTGAGTTTATTTTTGTGTATGGTGTAAGAAAGTGGTCCAGTTTTATTCTTCGGCATGTAGCTATCCAGTTTTCCCAACACAATTTGCTGAAGAGATGGTCATTTTCCCATTGGATATTCTTTCCTGCTTTGTAAAGATTAATTGACCATATAATTGTGGGTTTATTTCTGGATTTTCTATTCCGTTATATTGATGTGTCTATTTTTGTGCCAGTACCATACTGTTTTGACTACTATGGATTCGTAATATAATTTGAAGCCCAGAATTGTGATGCCTCCAGCTTTACTTTTCTTTTTCAAGGTTGCTTTGGCTATTGGGGGTCTTTTGTGGTTCCATATAAATTTAGGATTGTTCTTGTTCTGTGAAATAAGAGTTGGTATTTTGATATGGATTGCATTAAATGTGTAGTTTGCTTTGGGTAGTATAGATATTTAAAAATATTTGTCCCTCCAATCCATAAGAATGGAATGTGTTTCCATTTCTTTGCATCATCTTCAGTTTCTTTCATCAATGTTTTATAGTTTTCAGAGTACAGGTCTTTCATCTCTCTGGTTAGGTTTATTCTTACCTATCTTACTGTTTTTGGTGCAATTTTAAATGTGGTTGTTTCCTTAGTTTCTCTTTCTGCTTCTTCATTATTGGTGTATAGAAATTCAACAGGTTTCAGTGTGTTGATTTTGTATCCTGCAACTGTACTGATTTTATCAGTCTAGCTATTTGGTTTTTTTTTTTTGGTGGAGTCTTTTGGGTTTTCTATATCTAGTATCACATTACCTGCAAATAGTGACATTATCTGCAGGTTTTTCATATTTGGCTTTTATTATGGTGAGGTATGTTCCCTGTAACCCTATTCTGTTGAGGGTTTTTGTCATGAATGGGTGTTGTACTTTGTGAATTGCTTTTTCTGTATCTATTGAAATGACATATAGTTCTTTTATTAACGTGATGTTTCATGTTGATTTATTTGCAAATGTTGAACCACTCTTGCAATCCAGGATTAAATACCACTTGATTGTAGTGAATAGTTTTTTAATGTAGTCTTGGATTGGTTTGCTAGTATTTTTTGAGAATTTTTGAATCTACTATGTTGCCATTTAGATGCCTTTTATTCCTTTTTGTTGTCTAATTGCTATGGGTAAGACTCCCAATATTATGTTAAATAACAGAGGGGAGACTGGACATCCCTGTTTTGTTCTTGACCTTAGAGGAAAAGTTGTATTTCCCCACTGAGGATGATATTAGCTGCGGGTTTTTATGTTGAGGTATGTTCCCTCTTACCCTACTTTGAGGGTTTTTATCATGAATGAATGTTGTACTTTGTCAGATGCTTTTTTTTCTTTTTTTTTTGTATCTATTGAAAGGATCATATAGTTCTCCTTTCTTTTATTAATGTTATATATCACATTGATTCATTTGCAAATATTGAATTTTCCCTGCAGCCCAGGAATAAATCCCACTTGATCATGGTAAATGATTCTTTTAATGTACTCTTGGATTTGATTTGCTAGTATTTTGTTGAGAATATTTGCATCCATTTTCATCAGGGATATTGACCTGTAGTTTTCCTTTTTAGTGGCGTCCTTATCTGGTTTTGGACATTAGGGTATGCTGGCCTCAGAATGAATTTGGAAGTTTTCTTTCATTTTCTATTTTTTTGGAAAAGTTTGAGAATAGGTATTAACTCTTCCTTAGATGTTTGGTAGAATATCCCTGTGAAGCCATCTGGCCATGGACTTTTATTTGATGGGAGTTTCTTGATTACTGATTTAATTTCTTTGCTGGTTATTGGTCTGTTCAGGTTTTCTATTTCTTCCTATTTTAGTTTTGATAGTTCATATGTTTCTAGGAATTTACCCATTTTTTCCAGATTGCCCAATTTGTTGGCATATAGTTTTTTCATAATATTCTCTTATGATTATTTGTATTTCTGTGGTGTTGGTTGTTCTCTCTCATTTGTGATTTTATTTATTTTGGTTTCTTGTCTTTTGTTTTTGATAAGTCTGGCTCGGGGTTTATCAATTTATTAATTTTTTCAAAGAACCACCTCCTGGTTTCATTAATCTGTTCCGTGTTGTTGTTGTTGTTTGGTTTGGTTTGGGTTGGTTTCTATGTCATTTATTTCTGCTCTAATCTTTATTATTTCCTTCCTTCTGTTGGCTTTAGGCTTCATTTATTGCTCTTTTTCTAGCTCCTTTAGGTGTAAGGTTAGGTTGTTTGAGATTTTTCTTCTTGAGGTAGGCCTGTATTTCTATATACTTCCCTCTCAAGATTGCTTTTTCTGCCTCTGCAAGGTTTTGGATTGTTATGTTTTCATTTTTATCTGGTCCATGTGTTTTTTAAAATTCCTTCTTTGATTTCCTGGTTCACCCATTCATTGTTTAGTAGCATGTTGTTTATCCTTCATGTATTGTGGTCTTTCCAGATATTTTTTTCTTGTAGTTGACTTCTAGTTGCATAGTATTGTGGTCAGAAAAGGTGAATGGTATGACTTCAGTCTTTCTGTATTTGTTGAGGCCTGCTTTGTGACCTAATATGTAATTTGTTCTGGAAAATGTCCCATGTGCACTTGAAAAGAAAGTATATTCTATTGTTTTAGGATGAAATGTTCTGAATATATGTTAAGTCCATCTGGTCCAGTGTATCATTCAAAGCCCTTGTTTCCTTGTTTATTTTCTGTTTAGATAATCTGTCCATTGTAAGTGGGGTGTTAAAGTCCCTCACTATTATTGTATTATCAACGTGTTCCTTTATGTTTGTTTTTGTTTTGTATATTTTGGTGCTACCATAGTGGTTGCATACATATTTATAATTGTTAGATCTTCTTGTTGGGTTGTCCCGTTTATGATTATGTAATGCCCTTTTTTGTCTCTTGTTACAGTCTTTGTTTTAAAGTCCAGTTTGTCCAATATAAATATTGCTACTCTGGCTTTCTTTTCACATCTATTTGTGTGATAGATGTTTCTCCACCCCCTCGCTTTCAATCTGCAGGTGTCTTTAGGTCTGAAATGAGTCTCTTATAGACAACGTATAGTCTTGTTTTGTTTTAACCATTCTAACACTCCATGTCTTTTGATTGGAGCATTTAGCCCATTATCATTCAAAGTAATTATTGATATACATATGTATATAAATATTGATATACATATATATTCATATACATATATTGATATATATATATATATATATAGCCAGTTAATCACTTGTTTTGTGGGTGTTTTGAGATTTTCTCTGATCCTTTCTTGTCTTTCCTCTTTGATGTTTTGCTGATTTTCTTTGGTGATATATTTGGATTTCTTTCTCTTTATTCTTTGCATATTTATTAGGTTTTGATATATGGTTAACATTAGGTTTGTATATAACCTCTTCTGCAAATAACAGTATATATTAAGTTGATGGTTGTTCAAGTTTGAAGCCACTCTTTTCTGCTCACATCTTCATGTTTTTGGTATATGTTGTTATATTTCATATCTTTTTTTTAAGTTCCTTGACTTGTTTTTATTGATATATTCATTTTTATGGCTTTTGTGTTTCCTGCCTTTATACTGTCACTTTTGGTCTTTCCATTCCACTCAGAGTCCTCTTTAATATTTATTGCAGGTCTGATTAAGTGGTCATGAATTCCTTTAGTTTTTGTTTGTCTGTAAAACTCTTTATCTCTCCTTCTATTCTGAATGATAGCCTTCCTGGATAGAGTATTCTTGGCTGCAGATTTTTTGCATTCAGCACTTTGAATATATCATGCCACTCTCTTCTGGATTGCCAAGTTTCTGTTGAAAAATCTCCAGGTAGGCTTATTTTTATTATTTTATTTTATTTTATTTTATTATGTTATGTTAGTCACCATACAATACATCACCAGTTTTCACCTTATGTGTTTTCCATTGTAAGTTAAAGATTTCTTTGTCTTTCTGCTTTTAAGAATTTTTCTTTATCACTATATTTTTAAAATTTAATTATAGTATGTCTTGATGTTGGCTTTTTTTGTTGATTTTGATGGGAGTTCTCTGTGCCTCCTGGATTTGGATGTCTGTTTCCTTCCCCAGATTAGGGAAGTTTTTAGCTAGTATTTCTTCAAATAAATTTTCTGTCCCCTTTTCCCTCTCTTCTTCTTCTAGGGCCTGGTGTTTCAGGTAGTTTTTCCAGTGTTTGCTGTGTGTGCTCTTCTGTTGTAGTGTGATTGTTCCATCTTTCAGGCCGGACATCTGCAGAGGCTCTCCATTCCTGCTGTGACCAGTGTTTGTTCTCTGGCCTGAATGTGATGAGTTTTAACTAGGTGTCCTCTGGTCTGCTTGTGAAATGAGACTTATTACCACCTCTACCAGAACTGAGGTCCTGCAGAACTCTCTGGTTGGGAGATGTGTGGGCAGGGGTTTGTGCTGGTCTTCTTGGGAAGGGGCCCATGGTGCTGGGACTGAGGCAAGTGTGACTGAGAAGGGCAGTTCCTCCAGAGTGCAATGGGGTGGGTCTTGGTATAAGCAAGTTAGGCATCCAGTGTTGGAACTGGGCTGCTTCCCATTGGTAGGTCTGTATTTATACTGAGGAGTGGGAGAGAGAAATGGTACTTGCCAGCTCCTTTGTTCCTGGAAAGGTATCTCCATAAATGCTGCTTCTCAGGGATGTGCTCTGAGAAGAGCAAATATTCTCCCCACTATGTGTCCCAGGCACTCTTCAGATTACTGTGTCCACACTGTCATGCAGGTCAGTGACCTTGGGCTCTATCTCAGCCAAGCCCATGGACCTTTAAAACTCGAGGATTTAAGCCCCACCAGTTGTACAAAACAGGAAATTCAGTCTCTCTGATTTTCCAAGCCAGTTGCTTTAGGGAAACATTCTTCTTGTGGATTCCCCTGTGTGTTCTTCTCTGTCTCTCATTCTTCTGCAAGACCATGGCTCCCTGGGTTCCTCTCCTCTGCAGCAGCTGCAGTCCATTTGTCCTTTGAACCATGTCTCCATACTTCCTACTTTCTTTGATGTGACCTCTTATCTTCCTGTAGTTGTGGGGTTTTTCTGTGAGTTTTTGGGTCAAAATCTGGGGTATTTATGATGATTTGATCCTTATCTAGTGTGTTTGTGGGATGAGGTAAACCTCAGGTTTTCCTACTCTGTCACCATCTTCCTGCTCCACCTTTGGTTTGCTCATGTTTGGGGAGTTTTGCATCTATGTTCATCAGAGATACTGGCCCTAGGTTCTCTTTTTTTGCAGTGTCTTTATCTGGTTTTGTTATCAGGGTAATGTTGGGCTCATAGAATGAATTTGGAAGCTTCTTTCTCTCTCTTTTTTTTAATAGTTTGTGAAGAACAGGTATTAAGTCTTCTTTAAGTGTTTGGTAGAATTTGCCTGTGAAGCCATTTGGTCCTGGACTTTTGTTTATTGAGAGTTTTTTGATTACTGATTCAATTTCATTGCTGACAATTGGTCTGTTCAAATTTTCTATCTCTTCCTCATTTAGTTATGGGAAGTTTTTAGAAATTTATCCATTTCTCTAGGCTAATTTGTTGGAATATAATCCTTCCGAATATTCCCTTACAGTCCTTTGTATATCTGTGGTATTTTATTTTTCCGTTTTCATTTCTGATTTTGTTTGAATTCTCTCTCTCTCTCTCTCTCTCTCTCTCGCTCTTTTGATGGATATGGGTAAATGTTTATCTATTTTGTTTATCTTTTCAAAGAACCAGCTCCTGGTTTCATTGATCTGTTGTATTGTCTTTTTAGTTTCTATTTTATTTCTGCTCTAATCATTATTATTTCTTTCCTTCTACTGGTTTTGGGTTTTGTTCTATTTTTAGCTCCTTTAGGTGTAAGGTTAGGTGTTAATTTGAGATTTTTCTTCTTGAGGTAGGCCTGTATTGCTATAAATTTCCTCTTAGGACCACTTTTGCTGAATTCCAAAGAATTTGGACCTTTGGGTTTTCATTTTCATTTGTCTCCATGTATTTTTTGATCTGCTATTTGATTGTTTGATCTATTCATTGTTTAATAGCATATTATTTAACCTCCAAATATCTGTGTTCTTTCCATATTTTTTTATGGTTGATTTCTATTTTCATAGCGTTGTTTAAAAAGATATATGTATGAACGTTGATCATTTTGAATATGTTGAGACTTGTTTTGTGGCCTAATATGGATCTATTCTGGAGTTTTTCCTATGTGCAGTTGGAAAAAATGTGTATATGCTCTTTTGGAATGGAACGTCCTGAATATATCTGTCAGATACATCTGGTCCAATGTACCATTCAATGCCACAGTTTTCCTGGTAATTTTGATGATATAACCATTAACATAACTAGGATGTTAAATTCCCCTACTCTTACTATTTTAGCTATCAGTTACCTCATGTTTGTTATTAGCTGCTTTATGTATTTGGATGCTCCCATGTTGGGTGCTTCAATATTTACAATTGTTTTATTTTCTTGTTGGATTGGTACCTCTGTGATTATATGAGTCCTTCTTGTCTGTTTTTATACTCTTTGTTTAAAGTCTATTTTGACCAATATAAGTATTGCTATTCCAGCTTTCTTTTTTATTTTATTTTATTTTATTATGTAATGTTAGTCACCATACATTAGATCATTAGTTTTTGATGTAGTGTTCCATGATTCATTGTTTGCATATAACACCCAGTGCTACATTCAGTACGTGCTCTCCTTAATACCCATCACTGGGTTAACCCATCCGCCCACCCCCCTCCCCTCTAACACCCTCAGTTTGTTTCTCAGAGTCCATAATCTTTCATGGTTCATCTCCCCCTCCAATTTCCCCCCCTTCATTTTTCCCTTCCTACTATTTTCTTCTTCTTTTTTTAACATATAATGTATTATTTGTTTCAGAGGTATAGGTCTGTGATTCATCAGTCTTACACAATTCACAGCGATCACTATAGCACATACCCTCCCCAGTGTCTATCACTGAGCCACCCCATCCTTCCCACCCCCACCACTCCAGCAACCCTCAGTTTGTTTCCTGAGATTAAGAATTCCTCATATCAGTGAGAGCATATGATACTTGTCCTTCTCTGATTGACTTATTTCGCTTAGCATAATACCTTCTAGTTCCATCCACGTCATTGGAAATGGCAAGATTTCGTGTTTTTTTGTTTGTTTGTTTTTTTGATGGCTGCATAATATTCCTCTGTGTGTGTGTGTGTGTGTGTGTGTGTACACCACGTCTTCTTTATCCATTCATCTGTTGATGGACATCTTGGCTCTTTCCATAGTTTGGCTATTGTGGACATTGCTGCTATAAACATTGGGGTGGCACATACCCCTTTGGATCACTACATTTGTATCTTTGGGGTAAATACCCAGTAGTGCAATTGCTGGGTCATAGGGTAGCTCTATTTTCAACTTTTTGAGGAATCTCCATACTGTTTTCCAGAGTGGCTGCTCCAGCTTGCATTCCCACCAACACTGTTAGGAGGGTTCCCCTTTCTCTGCATCCTCGCCAACATCTGTCGTTTCCTGAAATGTTAATTTTAGCCATTCTGACTGGTGTGAGGTGGTAACTCATTGAGGTTTTGAGTTCTTTCTGACTTTCCTCTTGTGATTGAGTTCTAGTTTCAAAGCACTGTGGTCCAAAAATATGCAGGCACTGATCCTCATCTTTTGGTACTGGTTGAGACCTGATTTGTGACCTAGGATGTGATCGATTCTGGACAATGTTCCATGGGCACTAGAGAAGAATGTGTATTCTGTTGCTTTGGGATGGAATGTTCTGAATATATCTGTGAAGTCCATTTGGTCCGGTGTGTCATTTAAAGTCTTTATTTTATTGTTGATCTTTTGTTTAGATGATCTGTCCATTTCAGTGAGGGGGGTGTTAAAGTCCCCCACTATTATTGTATTATTGTCGATGTGTTTCTTTGCTTTTGTTATTAATTGGCTTACATAATTGGCTGCTCCCATGTTAGGGGCATGGATATTTACGATTGTTAGATCTTCTTGTTGGATAGACCCTTTAAGTAGGATATAGTGTCCTTCCTCATCTCTTATTACAGTCTTTGGTTTAAAATCTAATTTGTCTGATAAAAGGATTGCCACCCCACCTTTCTTTTGGTGTCCATTAGCATGGTAAATTGTTTTCCACCCCCTCACTTTCAATCTGGGGGTGTCTTTGGGTCTAAAATGAGTCTCTTGCAGACAGCATATCAATGGGTCTTGTTTTTTATCCAATCTGATAGCCTGTGTCTTTTGATTGGGGCATTTAGCCCATTTACATTCAGGGTGACTATTGAAAGATATGAATTTAGTGCCATTGTATTGCCTGTAAGGTGACTGTTACTGTATATTTTCTGTGTTCCTTTCTGGTCGATGTTACTTTTAGGCTCTCTCTTTGCTTAGAGGACCCCTTTCAATATTTCTTGTAGGGCTGGTTTCGTGTTTGCAAATTCCTTTAGTCTTTGTTTGTCCTGGAAGCTTTTTATCTCTCCTTCTATTTGCAATGACAGCCTAGCTGGATATAGTAATCTTGGCTGCATATTTTTCTCATTTAGTGCTCTGAATATATCCTGTCAGTCCTTTCTGGCCTGCCAGGTTTCTGTGGGTAGGTCTGTTGCCAATCTAATGTTTCTACCATTGTAGGTTACAGATCTCTTGTCCCAAGCTGCTTTCAGGATTTTCTCTTTGTCTCTGAGACTCATGTTTTACTATTAGATGTTGGGGTGTTGACCTATTTTAATTGATTTTGAGAGGGGTTCTCTGTGCCTCCTGGATTTTGATGCCTGTTTCCTTCCCCAAATTAGGGAAGTTCTCTGCTATAATTTGCTCCAACATACCTTCTGCCCCCCTCTCTCTTTCCTCTTCTTCTGGGATCCCAATTATTCTAATACGGTTTTTTCTTATGGTATGATTTATCTCTCAAATTCTACCCTCATGATCCAGTAGTTGTTTATCTCTCTTTTTCTCAGGTTCTTTATTCTCCATCATTTCGTCTTCTATATCACTAATTCTCTCTTCTGCCTCATTTATCCTGGCAGTTAGAGCATCCATTTTTGATTGCATCTCATTAATAGCCTTTTTGATTTCGACTTGGTTAGATTTTAGTTCTTTTATTTCTCCAGAAAGGGTTTCTCTAACATCTTCCATGCTTTTTTCAAGCCCCGCTAGTATCTTTATAATCGTCGCTCTGAACTCTATTTCCAACATCTTACTAATGTCCGTATTGATTAGGTCCCTGGCAGTCGGTACTGCCTCTTGTTCTTTTTTTTTTTTTTTTTTTTTTTTTTTTGAGGTAATTTTTTCCATCTTGTCATTTTGTCCCAAGAATAGATGAATGAGAGAACAAAATGCTAACAGGATAACAACAACCCCATAAAAATATACACTAAACAGAAGAGAACTGAAACTGGGGGAAAAGAAAGGGAAAGAAAGAAAAAAGAAAGAAAAAGATAAAAAAGAAAATGATCACATATGATCAGGCTGGTGCATAGATCAGTGCCACACACTAGATTTTGGGTGTGTTTTGGTCTGTTAGAAGAAAGTGCCTCCCAAAATTTTAAAGAAAGAAAAGCTTATATATGTACAAAAATAAGGGTAATTACGATGATGGATGGAATATGACTGTAAAGATGAAAATTTTAAAAGATTTTATAAATAGAATTGATTAGGTAAGTTGGTTGAAGAAAGAAAGAGGAATTAAAAAATATAAAAGGTAGAGAATGTGATCAGGCAGGTGACTAGAACAAAGCCATACACTAGAGATTTAGGGTATATTTTGGTCTGTTAGAAGAAACTGTATCCCAAAATTTTAAAGAAAGAACAACTTATATATATACCAAAAATAAGGCTAACTACTAAAGGGATAGAATATGACTCTAAAAATGAAAAGTAAAAAAGATTTTTAAAAAAGGGATTGATAAGATGTTGGTTGAAAAAGGGAAAAAGAAAAATTCAAAAAAAAAAAAGAAAGAAAAAGAAAAGAAAAAAAAATAACTTTGAAAGAGTAAAGAATCGGGGGGAAAAAGCCACAAATTCTATGTGCTGTATTCCCCTAGTGCTGGAGTTCTGCCATTCTCATTGATCAGTAAACTTGGTCTTGGCTGGCTGTTCTTGCTGATCTTCTGGGGGAGGGGCCTGTTGCTGTGGTTCCCAAATGTCTTTGCCAGAGGCAGAATTGCCCCGCCCTTGCTGGGTCTGGGATAAGTCATCTGCTCGGGTTTGCTCTCAGGAGCTTTTTTTCCCTGCAAGCTTTCCGTGCAGCTTTGGAGGACGAGAGTGAAAATGGCGGCCTCCCAATCTCTGCCCTGGAGGAGCCGAGAACTTGGGGCCCCACTCCTCAGTGAGCCCCCAGAGAAAAACAATCAATTACTCCCATCTCCCCGGTCTCTGGCTGCACTCTGTGCTTACCTGGCCTGTGACCAAGCGTTTCTCTCTCTGGCACATGACCCCGTGTGGAGTCTCCAAACCCAGCAGATTCCTGTGGTACGCTCCCATGCCACTCCTCCTGGGGGAGGAAGGGGAGTCTCCCTGGATCTGCTGCTTGTTGGGTCCCTGCTGGAGGAGCAGCGGCCCGACTGTGCCGCGGATCACAGTTTATGGCAACCCCAAGCTGAGAGCCCGTGCCTCGGCTCCATCTCTGCAGCTGGCTTCCCTGCTCTGATATCTGGGAGCTCTGCTACACTCAGGCACCCCCGGTCTTCCTGTGACCCCGAGGGTTCTGAGACCACACTGTCCCAGAGAGCGTTCCACCCCCCGCTTAGCCACTGGAGCGACGTCCCTTAGCGGAGCAGACTTCTAAAAGTGCCGATTTTGTGCTCTGCTGCTCTATTACTTGCCAGAAGTAGCTGATGGAGGCCCCCTCCCCTGCCATCTATCCTCCCGAATATCGCCTCGGATTCACTTCTCCACACATCCTACCTTCCAGAAAGTGGTCGCTTTTCTGTTAAGAGAGTTGTTGCTATTTTTTTCTTTGATCTCCTGTTGAGTTCATAGGTGTTCAGAATGGTTTGATCCCTATCTAGCTGAATTCTTGGGACCAGATGAAATTTAGGTCTCCTACTCCTCCTCCATCTTGCTCCTCTCACCCTTTCTTGTAAACTTTACAATCATTTTGTTGATAGTGACAAAATAACTTTCCAAAATTTGGACTGGAATTGCATTAAATATATAGGTAAATTTGGGAAGAAGTCACCTCTAACTAATATTGATTCTTCCTTTTTATGAACATAAATCTTCCTTCCTTTTTATGAACATGATATTTCTCCATTTGTTTAGATTTTCTTTAATTTCTTTTATTAGACTCTTGTAGTTTCCCTTTTATAGGTCTTGTACATGGTATACATAAATATTTCTGGTTTTGGTGCTAATATATATGGTGTTGTGTTTTTAATATCAAAGTCCAATTGTTCACTGCTAGTATGTAGGAAAGTGATTAACTTTTATATATTAACCTTGTAACCTGCAACTTTTCCTATAATCATTTAGTTTTCCTACAATCAGTTATTTTCAAGAGGGTTTTGTTTTGTTTTTTTGTTTTGTTTGCTGTTTTATTGGGGGGGTTTCTACGTAACTACATCATCCTTTAACAAAGACAGTTTTATTTCTTTCCAATTTGTATAACGCCTTTTCTTATTTTATTTCATTAGTTAGGACTTACAATACAATGTTGAATAGGATTGATGAGAGGAGACATCCTTGTTTTGGTATTTATCTTATTTTGGGTGTTTTTGTTCCCTTTTAACTGATCAGGACACATAGCATTTACATGACAAATTTCTCTAATGCTCAGATTTATGTACCCCTACCTATATTAAATACTCAGTGGCAACCATCTTATAATTTCTCTAATTTCTCTGGAAGAAATTTGTATTTGTTTGGGGGAAATTATTTGCTCAGGGAAACTTAACTCATACCACTTGACTCACACTTTTTTAATGGTGGATACTCTTCCACAATCATCTTAGGTTAAATTTTTGTCTGGAGAAATATTAAGTCAGCCTAGTTAGTGACATAGATTTTTACTTGCTTATTCAAAGGATTCTATCTATATCTTTAAAGTCTAATAATTCTACCACAGTGTATTTTTTAATAGTTTTCTATTTCTGAATAATAAATTATCACAAATGGTGTTATCTTACAGTTTCTGTGGGCAGGGATTCTGAGCATGACTACATTGAGTTCTTTTTTCAGGATCTCATACCTGTTACTGCAGTCTCATTTGAAATTTAATGTTCTTTTCCAAGTTCATGTGATTGTTTTAGTTCTTTTGGATTACTTTTCTTTGTTTTCCCACCAGTGTGCACACGAAACATTCATTATATGTTATCTCACTTAGGATTATCAAAAGCTTTTAGGAATATGATCTTTCAGGGGTCTCATGCACTATTATACCACAGATGGAAGTTCCAGATAGCTACATATTAAAGAAGTCTTCTCTTCTTGGCGCCTGGGTGGCTCAGTCAGTGAAGCATATGCCTTCAGCTCAGGTCATGATCCCAGGGTCCCGGGATTGAGCCCTATGTTAGGCTCCCTGCTCAGCAGGGAGTCTGCTTGTCCCTCTCCCTCTCCCCTCCCCACCACTTGTGCTTTCCCTCTCCCTCCCAAATAAATAAATAAAATCTTTAAAAAAAAAAATTATTCTCTTCTATTTCACCTATTTAGCTCCTTCATCTTCCATGTTGTTTTTCTGTTTTTCCTCCAGAAAAATATTCTGAGTATAATAAACTAGGGAAAATAGTTCAAGAGGATCAACAAATTTTTCATATAAAAATGGTTAATTTCACAGCCATATGCCTGAATTAAGCAAGATAATCTGAATCAAAGGACTGAAGGATGCAAACTTATTTCCCAATTTGGGAAACTGACTCTAAAACTTTATGTATGAAGTAATTCGAAGTAAATGTGAACTACAGTCTGTTCTAAGAAATTCTCTGAAGCTAAAACTATTAATGGTGCCGTAACAGCACTTTTTCCCCCAGTTAACAGTTTCTGCTTACCTTAGGAAGGCCTTTAAAATCTGCTGAAACTTATTTGAATTCTGAGTTTTGTTCCTATTAATACTTTATCTCTAAGGGTTTAGATTTATGGCTCATTTGTACATTGCCAATTATTGTATTCTCAGAACATTTTCTTATCTTTTTAATATAAGATAATATTAAGGAGTATATTTACCTTTGATGACAACAGTGGAGACTTTTCAGCTGAAAATCTGATTAATTTTCCTCCCTGGGAATGAGAGAACTGCAGACAAGGCCTCACTAATGCTAGACTTGTTCCCATGGTTCTTAGCTTCCTATGTGTAAGGTTCATAAATGGCATGGTGGGTTAAGTGGTGACAGTGCCAGCTTGAACCATTTTATATTTACAAATGCCAAACTATCATATTCATAGAAGTAAGGTTCTAAACATTTGAATGAAGAGAATTTTTAGATCTGAAGAGGTTTGGCCATTTACATTTGATTTTCACCTTATGAGCATGTTTCCCTTCCTTCCATCATGCTTTGAATACCTGTCATATTCAAGGTGTGCTAAGTTTCTGTAACTTAAAACTTAAAAAATTTTACATGACTGCATTAGCTAAAATAAATTTTATCAAAATAGTTCACTGAGAACTTATTGAGAACCTATAGAGTGTTGGGAACTTTAGGAATAGATGTTAAGGTAGAGTTTGTTGTGAAACATGTTTGCTAATTCTTAAACCTATGAAGAAAAAATAAAGAAGGAAAGATTTGGCAAAGCAAGATATTGATGAGTGAAGTAGGCCCCCAAAAAACTTCAGGCAACCAAGTGAGAAGCTATGGAGTAGGACTTTTTACAGGACTTTGGGTGAATCAGCTCTTTGCAGCTGAGACATGCTGAAGGGATCTGACATCTCAAAGCAATTCCCCAACTTCAGTCCTTGCTGCTATGCACAAGTCCTCTGTGAAAGGGGGACTGAGTGGCATATTGTATATCTACCACAGTCTACCCTTCACACCATGCAGATCTACTTCATCACACTCAGGGACCAGCTCCTCTGGTGGTCCAATGGGCCTCTTTTCCTTAAAGAAGCTTTGGAGGAGAGAAGTTGGTGGAACAAATTACAGCCTTTGCACTGCAGTTGATCTCAGGTTCATAATCAATACTCATGGTTTCCCTCTTACACTATCTGTTAGAGATGCCCTCACCCAAATCTTAGTAACCATTTATCTGGCATTCAAGCCTTTCCTGGCACATGACTCAGACCTTCAACACCCAGTAGCCTAATCTCCTGGCAATCATATCTTATTTATACTGGGTTTGCTATATTTTTACACTTATAGGCCCGTTGGGCAACTGAAAATGAAGAAGCAACCAGATTGGTTTTACATGCATTCCTCCTTGCAATCATTATATACAAGGATTCCTATCTCCTCCAGATGAACAAGGTCAATTTCTCATCAAAATTGGTGTCTTTTCTTCTGCTGGGCCCTATGTAAAGAAGGTCCAAATTGTCCAGACAAAACCAGAGTTTATAATGCAATGGATTCTTGCTGGCAAAAGTATGCCTCCTTTGGGGTCTCTTCCTGTAGTTCTGCAGAGCCCAGAGTTGCAGGGATAGGAAACAAAAAAATCCTCAAATGTGTCACTGTTATTGATAGTAATTGGGACCAATCTACTTCCATCTCTTGATCCTGGATCCAGGCATTCTTCTTACAGAAAATATAGTGCCATATATAGGTCTCTTATTTAATTAATGTATTTCCTCCTCAGAGGTAACATACCTGTATTTGTAGAGTATAGCTTCCTAGACGGTTCTTCAATAAGCCCTCCCCATGCTCTGTTAGGTCAATATCTTTTGGATGATGTGATATACTATATGGTCGGTGGATTTTGTTGTCATGAGGCATCCCTGTATCTTCTTTTCTATAGTTTCCATGGTTTGCTGTGATGTTATGTGGAATCCCAACCTAGTGGATGTCATACTACTTAACTCCTCAGACAGTTACGTTGGATGAGTCCCAGAGGACAGTAAGGGCAACCCTATACCTGGAATATATATCTGTTCCTTTGAGAACGAACTACTGGTTTTTCTAAGATAGCAGTGGTCCAGTGTAGTTAATTCATCACCAAGGAGCTTCTTGAGGAATTGTGCCATATTAATGACATAGGATTGGTCTCTATTGCTGGCATATTAGACATTTGGATGTGGCAGAAACTAGATCATTCTTGGTAATTGGAAGTCCATGCTGCTGGGTCCATGCATAGCCTCTTCTGGCACTGCAGACACTTTATTCCTGTGAGCTGATACCAATTGACTGTGTCATTTTTTTTTACCTAGTTATTCAGAGCTTCTCTCAGAGTGGATGTTCTCTGGTCGGCATTAATGTACAAAAAATTCACACTTCTAGTTATTACCATCCTCATGACTTACCCTAGATTTCCTCATCCCCAATCCTTAAATACTTTCATAAATGTCCATGTGATGCCAGCCAGGAAATTCTCCATTGCTCATGATTTTGTATATATGCAAACTTGAGTCATTTCTCTTTCATTACAAGGTGCATGATCAGATGCAAGACTCACAGATCTTTTCATTTGGGAAAATTTTCTCTCACCATTATCTTTCACTCCCAAATAAGACTATGTTACAGCCACCATTTGTTTTTAGCTTGCACTCACATACTGAAACAGTTCTCCCATAAACAAAACTTTGGGTTTTAAATTCTTCTCCAGGTGGTTATATGAGATCTATATAAATTCTTCATGACATCTATATCCACTGCTGTACCTCCAAATTATATAATCTAGTCAAATTGCACAAAAGACAGGCTGCTTGTACCACATCCTACTACCATTGTAGAGGTCTTTCCTACACTGGGCCCTCCTCAATGATGGCAGGCAACTATGTCACCCAGCATATGGGGTGCAAGAATTTTTCTACATGTAGAATTTCCTGCCTCCAGAATCTACCAGGTTTTGTGCTTCTTTCTTTATTATAGAAGAGACACATGCAATAATGTGTCCTCAAGTAAGAGCAGATTTCCTGAACTGCCACTAGCTGCTAATATTCCTGAACATTTATGGATGGAGCATGTCTTTTCATTTTTGGAGGGGTTATCTACTACCCCTCGGTCAATATCTTTTGGATGATGTGATATACTATATGGTCAGTGGATTTTGTTGTCATGAGGCATCCATGTATCTTCTTTTCTATAGTTTCCAGAACTTGGTGAGTTCTGCAGATTTTATTTTCTAAATCCTGCACCTTCAACTACTCACCTGCAGATATTTTATTTCCTACTGAATTAATTTCCTATTGAATTAATACAGTATTCTGTATTTACTACCACTAACCACGATGTTGGTCCTGGCTCCTTATCTGCAATTGTTTCCTAATGGATACTTCCCTATCTGCCTTTTAATCTGAACCAAACATCCTTAACATGACCTCTAAGGCACTTATATATCAATCCCTTGCTTAACTCTCCAGCCTCATCTCTATCATGTTCTTACCTTTCTGGCTCTCTCCATTCCAGATGAGATGAACATCTTTGAGTTTCTTCACTTGTCCTTAAGTACCTTATGCCATAGGGCTTTTGCACCCACTCTTCTGCCTAAAATACATGTACCCTTCTTCACTTATTTAACTTCTGTCAATTATTCCTACCTGAGTTCTGGTATCACTTTCACAGGAAACGCTTCCTTTAGCCCTTGAGTGTATAATTCCTCTCACAGATATTCTCAGAGCACTACATGCCCATTATTTTCAGTGCTTATAATAATTAAAACTTCTTATTTTTTTGCATCTGAAATTGTTTTTCCTTTAGAAAAAAACTCTGTACAAATGAGGACTTTGTATATGCTTACCATTATGTCGTCTGACCTGACACATAGAGATGCTCAAAGATTTGTGCTACATAAAGTTTTGGGGTCAAATTTTGGGGGAAACATTAAGTACCAAAGTAAGGAATTTAAAAGTTACCAATTTTTTATAAGAACTAAAAATATTTCAAGTGTTTTAGAGCTATAACTCTCTTGATTGGGTAGAATGAGTTGGAGAGGTGAGATTTGCTCGCAATAAGTTACTCTCAATAAGTTACTAGTACATTATTTGAAAAATAGGAGCCTAAAGTAAAAATGCTAGAGTAATAATGAAATAGGTAGAAATGATGCAAAAGAAGTTGTCGAACAGACACAGCAAAATTTGTTGACTAATTGAATATGGAAGGAAAACAAAACAAAAAAGGACTGAAAATTACTCAAAACAGGCCAACTGCATTTTATTAATAGAATAATGATGAAACTGTAATGTATATAAAGGCTATTCTTCTTTGAAGCTTTATGCATCTTCCAGGTTTTATATACCTTTTTCATGCATTGTTGTATTGAAAAGAGACTGAGAACCAGAGAGCGAAAGCAAACACCTGGTCTTTTGCTAAATTCTACATTCAGCAAAATTATTATTTCCCTAAGTTTGGGGAGAAAATTGCTTAAGTGTATAATTTAATGAAGACTTAAAATACTTGAGTATTATTTCTAAAATTAAAAGCAGAGTAAGCCCAATTAAAAATCTTGCCCTAAAGTAATATTAATAGAGCATGAAATGTATCACCTAGTATTTTCAAAAAATATTTTAAAATCTATTATTTCTAAGAATAGTGTATAATTCTGCAAAGTATAGAAATTAATGTTGGATAGGACAGAACTGGGATTAAACATTACTTCTGAAAAGCATAATTCTTGTGATCTCAGTGGTCTGATCTCTTTCCACCCAAAGCTTGCTGAAAATTTTCCTTTCTCTGATTACATATAGGGATTTTTAATTCAGTGGCATAGAGGAACGAGGAACACTCAACTGTGAACTCTGGGAGACCAGTGACAATGGTTTTTTTGTTTGTTTTGTTTTGTTGTTGTTTTTTTAATCTATGTAGCCTAGTGGTGATTATTAACTGCTAATTATAGGAAGGAAGGAAAAGGATGGAAGGAAGATGATTAACTTTTAATTTCCATTAGTTAGGCCATAGAAAAAGGTAAATAGATTAAACTAGTAACATGGAGAGGAAAGTGGAGGGAAAGAGATGAAGAAACTGCTACTCAAATGTAAGATGAATTATTAAGGGTGATTGGATTGACATTTCAAGAAAAAGAAATGTAGGAGGCAAATGGAGCGATTAGAAGAAAGATGGGAGGGAGGGAGGGAGAACAAGGAAGGAGGAGATGGGGGAGAGGAATTGAGAGACTAAGGGAGAATAGAGAAAAGAGGAACCACTGCAGTCTCAGCTATTGTGCTGTTATGGCTGTGCATCCGTGAAACAAACTTACAGGCTTCATGCATGACCAAGAGTCATCCCTAAAGAGATGACAAATATCAGTTTATGCCACATTTGAAAAGTAACAAGTAAGTCCTTTATTGTTTCTGGGTGGTGGTTACTGGTACTAATTGTGCTATAGATGATCTAATTATTAGAGAAGTGACAGTATTTTAGGAAAAAATGGGATTGTGCATCTCAAATAAGACCGTGGTGGCAGGAAAAAAGATGCCTTTTATGACTACGAAATATCTGTTGTCTTCCCACGTGAGGCATAGGGTGACTTTTTGGAGACTCAGGTACCCTGTATCTTTATAGGAATGTAATCCGAGGTCCATGTTTACTTGAGTCTGGGACATGGGAACATAACCCACTCTCTCTCATTAAATGAATTGTTATCTGATTAGTGTATTTTCCACGTCCTTTATTTTCAAAGCCCTTCTTAATCTCGAGCTTCCAAAACAGTAGAAGTAGACTCAGACACATACAAGAGAAAACAGAGGGGACCAGGGCTTGAGGAACTTTTGGAAATTGAGATTCAAATTCTAAAATTACCCAATTTTCAATTTTATCAAATGAAATTATTTGTGGTCATCAGTACCTTGAAAGTTTTACCTCAAAAAAAAAAAAAAAATCTTGGTCATTAGAATCTCAATGATCAAAAGAAAAAAAAAAAAAAAAGCCTAATATATATAAAGATGGAAATTCTTCCCCAGAGAGGGATAGCTGTGGTCTATTAGGCCACTTGCATCAGAATCAACTGTCAGAGTATAAAACAGATTCCTTCTCTCAGGCTTGACTAATGAATAAGAATATCTGGAATGGGACCTTTTTTGTTTAAAAAAGCACCATAGGTATTTTTTGTGCCTTCTTTTGTTTGGGAACCAAGATCTAAAATGTTATTCTCTAAAGCCTTGGTTCTCTTTTTTTTTTTTTTTAACAATTTCATTAAGTCTTTTCCTTCTATTGAGCTCCTGTCTTTTCCTGTCTAACATCCTATCTGTTTTCTTAATTCTGTAAAGCAAAAGCAAATATAATCCCTCTTTAGCAAAATTCTTCAAATGATCACAACAAAATGGTATTGTAACTTCTTCATTTGTCTTACCTTCCAAATTGCTTCAATTATTCTTCATATAGCATGGTTTATAGTGCCTTCAAGATTGTTTTTGACACTGTGAAAAGACTATATTTACCAACTTATGTTTTAATCACAAATGTAGTTTGGCATACATATTTGATGTATTCAATTAAGTCTTCAGTTTCCAACCTGAAATCCCATTAAATTTTGCTGCCTCCTCTATAATTTTCTTTTTATATCATTTCACTGTATTTGCATCCAGAAAATAAACACAGCTTTGCTGTATTCTGTATTAAACAAAACAAAACAAACAAACAAAAAAACCCAAGTGTGTTGGGGCACAAGGGTGGCTCAGTTGGTTAAGCTCTGACTCTTGATTTGGGCTCAGATCATGAACTCAGGATCATGGTGAGATCGAGCACTAAGTCAGGCTCTGTGCTGAGTGTGGAGCCTGCTGGGGATTCTCTCTCTGTCCCTCCCCTGCCTCTTGCATATATGCACGCACCCATGCTCTCGTTCTCTCTCAGAATTTAAAAAAATTAAAAATAAGTGTACTATGTAACACAATTTCTTTTGACATTTATCATTTTAAAGTACATGTTTGTTACTTTTGAGAATTAAAGGGGCACTCATTCACTTTTTTATAAAACAGGTATTATCGAATTTTAAATAGTTTATACCTTCAACTACTCAGAAGTTACAAGTCTTTGTACCATGTATAAAACATGATGGATCTAGAATGTAACTTTTAAATTATCACAAAACAAATCACTTCATATATGCTTGTGACCATACTCTGAATGTTTGTGTCCCTCCCACATTCATGTGTTGAAAACTTAATCTCAAATATGATGGTATTTGGAGGTAGGGCCTTTTAGAGGTGATTAGGTAATGAAGGCAGTGCGCTCATGGATGAGATTAGTGTTCTTATAAAAGAGAACCCAGAAAACGAGGCTCATCCCTTCCCCTATGTGAAGACCCTGTCACCTATGGACCAGGAAGTAGACTCTCACAGATACCAAATGTGCTTGTGTTGGATCTTAAACTACCTAGCCTCCTGAATTATGAGGAATAAATTTCTGTTGTTTATAAACTACCCAGCCTATGGTATCCTGTTTTACCAGCCTGAACAGACTCAGACAGTTTCTCAACATTATTTATTTATTTATCTTTACAATACCCATGGCTCAGTCATAGATAAGGAATTCGAAAAAGTTGTAGTTAGGACTATTAGCAGAGGGGCTTGGATTCTGTGTTTTCTATGTTTAGAGCACAGAAGGAGCACCTCAGTAAAATAAAGGTAGCCACATTTTGCTAAAATATATATTTTTAATGAAAGATTTTGGCCATTTACTAAGCATATTTTTTAATATGATTAATTTTTTGCTTCTTAAAATGCTTGATTTCTGTTAGACACTGCAGCGGACAGGTAGCTAGAGATTGGTATAGCACATTTTCAGTCTGATTTTATTATTGTAAATGTTTTGCCTTTGAGTTCTATAATAATTAATGGAACTGGATGACATCAAATGGATGGTCAAATATTTGTAGTTAATAATTTTGCACTCCCATTGCTATCCAATCAGGAAAGCACATTTAGGATTGTTGTAAACTACAGAAGTGGGAAGGGAAAATTACATAAGGTGTAAATCGATTAAAGCATCTTTTGGAGAACTACAGCAATTAGCTTTTCAGTTGTTTCAATTGTTTGAATTTCTGACCTAACTAGCTAAAGTGGCTAAAGAAAAAAAAAATTATCAGTAGTCCTACATCAAATAAACACAATAAAGTCTAACAAACTTTGATAGAAAGCCCTATGTTTAGGGAAAGCTGAGAAAAGCAGAGATGAATTTGAACTCACACATGGGCAACCAGTGTTACCCTAACCCAAATTCTAACTTTGACCTGAAAGCTAGATTCCCCAACTCCCACCCCAAGATTTGGATTTAAAATGGTAGAGCCTAGATATTGGAATCTTAAAAAATCTCCCCAAGTAATCCTAAAATACAACCACACTAAATGACTTGACAAATGATTAATCATTTGGCTTAAGGATTCCAGAAGAAAAAAATAAAGCCCCTCACAAGGCATGTCATACATCAGAATCGTAAGTATGAAGCAACTCCGCATATTTAGACATGTAAGCAAACTTGAATATTTTATCATATCAATAATTTTATTGGTTAGTCATGGAGGGCGAGAAATCATTACTATTTCATAAGGTGACTTTAAAATGAAAGTTTTCTTATTTATATAGTTCTCTGGTAAACATAGATTTAGCTTATCTCAAATTATCCCAGTTATCATTGGGAAGAGAAGAGAAGAGGACATGTTAACCTGGAAATTATTTATGACTCTGTTTGTCCAGAGCCATTCATTTTAAAATATAAGGACATTCAAATTATATTAGATAAAGATATTAATAGAATTTATAATTTAGGCCTATCTTCTATGGTATACATCAAAAGTTGGCAAATGTTTTCTGTAAAGGGTCAGATAGTAAATACTATATATTTTGGGGGCTATATGGTCTCCGTCACTGTTCAGCCTTGCCATTGTAGCATAAAGTAAGCATAGACAACATATAAATGAGTGAGCATGACTGTGTTCCCATTCAGCTGTATTTATTATTTATAAAAAACAGATGGTGGACTGGTTTTGGACCGAAGTCCAGGCCATAGTTTGCCAAACCCTGACCTACATTAGTTGAACTCTTTCTCTCATTTTTGAGGTCAGTGGTAAATGTTTAAATAGCAGAAAAGTATATTGAAGGCATCATTTATGATCTTTTGGGGCTGCTCCAATGAGAGGCAGACTGGTGAGTGGAGAGTAGAGCACTGGCATCAGGAACACCAAAAAACAAAAAACAGAAACACCTCAGTAATTAAATAATATTTATGAAATATTAAAACAAAACAAAAACTGGCAAACTCTAGAGCCCAAAAGTCCACTGTCTGCTTTTGTAAACAGTTTTATTTGAACCAGGGCTCAGATTAGGTTGAGGTGTGTGAGGCAGGGTTGTGCAAGGGAAAAGTGGGATCTTGTCTTTCTTTAAAATTTTAATATTTTGTCCATTAGGAATTTTTTACACTAATGTTGATTATTTTTAGTATAGCAAAAAAATATTAGTTACTGAGTTTGACTCTTCAGATTTTATTTCTAAGGCAGATACTTCACTTTCTTCACCCTGGTTCTAACCTGGTTTTGGTTGACATACTTTAATATCACTAACGTATTTTCTTAAAATATTTACAAACAACCTAAATACATTTACTAATGATCATACTCTGTGATAGTTCTAGACTATTTCAAGTATTTCCCTTTTTCATAGGTCTTGACTGAGGGGTACCCAGTATGCTAAAAATGAATTGTAGGTTAGGTTTACCCCTGGAAAAGGTTAGATATGGCCTGGCATACAAATGTAATTTTGTATGTGTTTGCCATTAAATACAATAGACAACCCAGGCTACATGACTATTTGGCACTTCTATTAACTACTTACTAACTTTAAGGGAAGATCTGTTTCTGTATGTTATTTTAACTTATTTTGTAACTTATTTATATTCTATTTTCAATTGATATCACGTATCCATTGATGTTCAAAAATCTATATCTAATAGACTTGTTGAATCACTATGGTGTACAACTGAAACTAATGTAACATTGTGTCAACTATACTTTGATAAATTTATGCAGGTTTTATCGATATATATATATATAATCTGTGCCTAGATATTTTTAGGTACCCAAAGAAGGAAAAGATCTTTATCTTCATTTTTGGGTCTTACACTATGTTTGCTTTGTAGAGAATATGCATTCAGTAAATACCTACTAAGACAGTTAACAAGCATTTTTCTGTGCCCACTAATAACTCGGCAAGACACAGTACTAGGTGACCTTTAAGAAGCAGCAAAACTGTACAGTAGTCATGGTGACCCTTCTGTTAAAGAGGGAAATGCATATGAATAGGTAAATACCGTAGAAAAAGAGCATATTGCTATACTTGGTTTTAGGAGTGAGGCAGGAAAGGGCTATTGTTGGTGATAGTCCATGATCACCAACCACAGTGGGGAAGGATAAAGAAGGTAAAATATTCTAGTACCGATTTCAATGTGTATGGGGGTGGGGATTTTCCCATGTTGAATAATTCTCATGAAATCAACTGGGTGTCCTAGAATTCAGCTTAATTCTGACATTAACTACCTGGAGATAGCATCAGATTGCACAGGTTAAGGGGGTAGTCCCTCAGGGACCACCCCCCTTCCCCATCAGCCACATATATAGGCAGGCATGCAGATTTAAGAGGCCAATTGCAAGTCCAGGTTGTAACCTCTGCTTCTGACCCAATGTGCTATAGATGATAAGTTCCAATGACCCCCTCCTTGAATTCAATTAATTTGCTAGAATAGCTCACAGAATTCAAATAAACATTTTACTTGCTAGATTACTGGGTTATTATAAAAGGATATAACTCAGTAACAGCCAGATGGAAGAGATGCATAAGGCAAGGTATGGGGAAAGGGTGGGGAGCTTCTATGCCCTCTCCAGGTATGCCTTTTTCCCCAAGTCTCCATGTGTTCACTAATCAGGAAGCTCTCTGAACCCCTTCCTTTTGAGTTTTTAAGGGAGATTTATTACATAGGCATGATCAATGAGATCATTGACCATTGGTGATGGATTCAATCTTAAGCCCCTCTCCCCTCCCTAGAAATCAGGGAATGGGACTGAAAATTCCACCCTCTATTCAGGGTTGGATCCCTTGGCAATAGGCTTCCATCCTTAGGTGCTTTCCAGAAGTCACTTCATGAATATAAACCCGGTTGTGATGTCAGGTGGCCTGATATTTCACCTTTATGGCTCTGAAACAATTTCAGCAACTGAGGACAAGAGACCAAATATTATGACTGTCAACTTTAAAAATAGCCAGTGATTGTAGCAGCAAAATGAATTTATTTGGGAAGAGCAGAAGAATTGTAATTTGGGACAAGCAAACTATGGTGAAGCATAGCATGTCTGAAGAGAAGAGGGGAAGGTTAGCTTTTATTAGATTTTCAGAGAAAATTAACATGGATGGTTTGAGCAAAAGTGTACCACAGAAAAATGAGAGTTTGAAGTTGTGATGGTTTCTTATTGGCTGCAAACGGTGGTTAATGCATTAGTGCTAGGACAGAGAGGGGTGTTTCTTTTTTTTTTTTTTTAAAGCAGGAGATAAAATTATGTGAAAAGTATCCTCCCTTTGTCAAGATAATTTTTACTTCTTTCTGTTGGTTATGTGGCTGTGACAAGTGGTATGTGCAGGAGAACTCCTCCTTTAGGCCTTCCCCACTCCATTTTAAATGTTTCTTTTACACATTTTCATAAGACAAAAGATGCTCCCATGCTCAGAAAATTTCAAGAGTTTGGGAGTTGTGAGCCAGGAACCACAGGCAAAGACCAAATATATGAGAAATATACTTTGGTCATCTGGCCAAATATGCATATTTCTTAAGCCACGGTATTGCAGAAGGGCACATACTTACTGCATATCTGGCTACCATCATTTCCTTTAGCTGGCTTCCTGAAAAGGGCAACTCTTCTCTTTATAGACCCGATGATTTGTGGCTTCTTTATGCCATATAAATTATAATAGAACTGTCATTATTATGTTTTAACTTATTTCCCTAAATATAGAAAGAAAAACTCAGAAGTTAGGAGAACTAGAAATGCCCTTAAAATATAAGCTACCCTTTTGACTCTAATGGTGACTCAGAAAGATAAGTCTCCATGTTACTATAGTGACATGATTCTATACAGCTCATGGGAATTAGTTCTGAAGAATGTGAATCTCCCTAATTTTCCTACCAAGAATAAGACTCATATAATTTCAACCAGACTGTATTAAAGGTTAGGCATAAAGTAAAACAGACTACTTAGTGGAAATAAAACAGCTGCAAGAATTATTTTTCCAGTATTCCATAGATTGAATTCACAATCCCTTAACAGTTCATCTTCTGGCTTAGCAGTGACTTGCTTCCACTTCGATTCCTAACTTCCCTCCATCATCAGAAATGCTCCCATATTGCTATACCTTGGAGTTCTAGTTCAATTTGTCCTACCCTTCAGAAAGATTTTCTTTTTTTTATTTCAATTACCATTTTATATCCTGCTCCAGGATTAAGATTTTGTGAGGAGCACAGAGGATTATCCTCCCCATTCTCTAGAATGCCCAACTCTTGAAAGGGTCAGTTAGTGCTCTATGACCCAGGTATCTTAATTACAACAGTGCATTTCACATTATTTGGACGTTTCACTCAGTCTTTGACAACAATAAGAGGATAGTCTGGATTCTGGTGCACCAAATACAATATGGTTCTTTTCATAGCCTTTCTTCCAGTGCCAGTGAGTAGAAGTCCAAGGTCTTCCTTCCTTTATAGACCAGTCTACAGAAATGATTATAAAAACGATTAGATTAAGAAAATAAATTCACCATGTATGTAAAGGAATACATTTGCTACAGTTACATTCAGTTGACACTACTAAATAGAAAACAGAATTTCAGTCTGAACTGTGTACTTTTGTAGGACTTCTGTGAATTCACAATTTTTAAGAAAATAGTGATAGATACATAACTGCATAACTGAAAGGTTCACCAAAAGGTTGATTATAAAACAAAGTAAGAATCAGCTCCAAGGCAAATTTCAGTTTTCCCACTGAATGCATAAACAGAACTAGTAGAAAAACATATTTTTTTTCAGTGTACCCAACAAAAAGTTTGGTATTTCTATATCTGACACAATATTATGATTAGGTTATGATGACTGGCCTGTGTCCACTCTATGCCTTATCCCCAAATAGACTTCAATGATTTTCTTAAGGTAAGAATGAAGAGATAAAACTTAATTTGGATGTTAACACTTTACCTGTAGAATGTTAATAATATTTATTAGAATTTAAATTAATGTTACAAAATCTAAAAGAACTCTAAAGTAGAACTTACTGCCTCTAACATTTGGGTTGTAATATAATCTTGGATGTGGATATATTTTTTTCCAGATTAATTATGGTTTATGTCAAATGCCCTCCCCCCAAATAATATATTTATGAGATAGATGTTTTTTAATAGCCCATATTTAAATGTTAGAGAACAAATCTGGAAAGATAAATTACAGCCTTTATGTTCTTAAATGAAATAATAAATTGTGCCTGTTCTAGTAATTTATTTCTGCATAAAACACTACCCCAACTAAGTGGCTTAAAACATCAACAATAATTTATTTTGCTCATAAATCTGCAATTTGGGCAGGACTCAACAGGGAAAGCTCTCTTCTTTTCCATGCAGAAGCAGCTCAAAGGCTGGTGGTAACTCATTTTCTAGGGGCTGGAATCATCTGAAGGCTCTTTTATTCATATATCTGGCAATTAATGGTAGCTGTTGGCTGGCACCTCAGCTGATACATCCACATGAGGCTTCTCCTTGTGAACACTTGGTCTTCTCACACCATAGTAACTGGGTTCTAATAGTAACAGTAAGTGTCTGTAGGGGAAGAAAATAATTTTCCTACATTTTTCTAGGTTCTTGGCTAAGCCCCCTCCACCCCCCCATGTGATAAAAAGATTAACAGGAAAAAACAAGTTTAATAATGTATATACCTCCTGTATACATGGGAGATATCTAGGAAAACTGAGTCAGTCTCCAACTTGGCCCAAGCCACCACCTTAAATGACATCTCTAGCCAAAGACAAAATAAGATGTTGGGAGGTGGGGAGGACAGTTATGAGAAGATACCAGGAAAAACACAGTAAACGTGGGTAAGGTTGTTAAGCAGATTTAAGTTGTTGGCTTCTTCATAAGATTTGAAAAACATTTCTAGAGATTGTTATTCTCTTCCTAGTACAGAGAAGGAGACATCCTTACAAATGGAAAATTCCTTTATAAATGCAAATGTGTCTTATAAAAGGGTAATTTATAATCTGTTTTCTGAGATTCTCTTATGTCTGCAATTTCTTAAAAATGATCATCTCAGAATATTCCTTGTGTCAAAGAGAGACTTTGCAGGTGGCAAATTCTGCTTCTTTTCATCCCAAGAGAAAAACTAGAAGTGAATGGCAACTTTATGACATAGCCTCAACCACTTATGCCATATTCTATTGGTCAAATTAGTCACAAAAATCAACCTAGTTTCAAAGGCAGGGTAGACAGATACCACTACTCCATGGTTATACATCTCCTCCTACCATTGTAACACTACAGTTAAAAAAAAAAAAAAAAAAAAAAGATTTGAAATTCCTACAGATGAAAATAAAACTTGACCAATGAATGACCATTGAAATTAATACCGTGAAGGATTATTATAATTTAAAATATCTTAATGAACTAATGGAATTATAATATTTATTTCAGCAATGCACAATGTCAATCAACTATTCTAAAAGTTATTTCACAATAAATAAATAACAAGTAGCAATCATCTTAAAACTAAACATTTAAGATTGGTGCTAAAATAACTTGATGAAATAACTTAATTTGGAAAATAAAATACATGAATATGTTTTACAAATATTACAGCATTATCACAGGATACAATTTATAGACAGGACAAAATTTATATACATAAAATGTGAAACGGTTGTATTTATTTTTTTAATATGGTTAAGGGAACTCAAAATTCAGTTGGTAGTAGTGCCTTTGCCAGTTTAAAAGCAACTAGTCCCTATGAAGAAAATTATCTTTTGATAGAGATTATTTTATTTAACTACAAGTTTTAAAAATTTAATTGATCATCTCCTTATTGTTCAGGACAGTAGAGCCATTGTAATCTCTATACTTAACAACTATTACAAAAGGAACACAAGCAATTATTTATTTTTGAAGTTTATTTATTTATTTATTTTTAGTAATCTCTATACCCAACATGGGATGCAAACTCACGACCCTGAGATCAAGGATCACTTGCTGTCCTGACTGAGCCAGCCAGGCACCCCCAATTATTTAATTTTTTTGAATTGAATTGACAAAATGAATGTCACTTAATCACAGTGAGAAACAAGAATTTGGTAGTGATATGGCTGCATCCAATCTAGATTTTTCATTAAACTGTTAACAGAAGGCAACAGAAAAGCAAAAGCTATCTAAGTTCTGAACCGGGGATACTATTTTTCCTAGTCATTAATGTCAAAACTGAAGAAGTAATTATTCATTTATACTACCCAAAGTTTCTGTATTCTGTGATTCCTAATTAGGATGTTTGCTGATTCCTCTTTTCTTTCTCTGTGTTCTTTTTTTTTTTTTTTAATTTTATTATGTTATGTTAGTCACCATATGATACATCATTAGTTTTTGATGCGGTGATCCACAATTCATTGTTTTCATATACGCCCAGTGCTCCATGCAGTACGTTTTCAAAAACATTCATGCCACATGTCAGATAAGAGGAATAGGACTTTGAAAGGAGTAGAAAACATAATACATGAAAATGTCAGTTTTCTTTTACTTCTATCTACCATTCATTATTCTAAGAATTCAAAAAATATTTTTGCAGCACTTTTATATGCTAAACTTTGGGTTCATCTTGAGTAACAGTAAACAATACAACCATAATCCCCGCTCCTTGAGGTTTACCCATTAGTTGGAAAAACAGGTATTACACAAGAAACGACTTGTTGTCCTACAAACAAGTGTGATTGATGATAATTAAGGAAAGAGACAATGAACAAATAATATCCCATAGGAAAAATCTTAAAGGCTTTTCTGCTTTTCAATCTTTAATTCCTGCCACTGGTGCGGGATATTGAATGGATTAGCAAAATGCTTCTGCTCCTATCTATTTTCTAGAGAGTAGCTTGTAGGAAAGCAACTTTCCTGAAGGGCAGACTGTAGTAACATGTATCCTTGGCCAGAACAAGAACTGGGGGCCACGTTTAAAGAGGGGGTTAGATTTGTATCACAACACAGAGGATGTCACTCTAATTACTTCTAAAATGAGGTCCTCTGAGTTTACACTGGGGTCCTAAGGGATATTTAGTAACATTATAAAAAAGAACAAATGACATCTGAGATTCATGTAAGAAATGGGACCACCAAGCCACACATCTATGTTAGTCTCTGACGCAGGTAAGCCCTGTTAGCCCTCTTTGAAGTAAATGAACGCTGTGGTAATTTGCAAAGCAGTGGAGTACACCGTGGTAGCCAGAACACTGTGCTAAACCAGCATACCTCATGGAGACAACCTTATATTTTATGGCCTTAAGGAGGAAGAATGAGAAAAAGGTGAACATCATAGTGGCTAGGAGGTCAGTGTTAACCTGTGGGACATCTTCAACTAGTTTGTGACTCTTTGCTCCCTCAGGTCCAAATGATTTAACAAATAAGAGTTACATAAGCATGTTTTCTAAAAGAAAAGAATGGGGTTTTTCATTAATTTGCATATAACACGTAAGAGCCAAGGTAAAAATTATATTGACAATATGTTTCTGGGCAAATGTGTGTTTATTATACATGATTGAGAGGCAAGGACTGAATTAAACATAAATGTATATTGCTAATGCTTCTCTAACACCAAACAACAATAAGTGAGAGCTACACATGCATCAGTAGTTTAGGGGAATAATAAAATACACATAAAGTTAATCTGACATAATAGTATGCACATCGTGCACTACATGGGAATTGGTGTTTCTGGTATGTACTTCACAGTAATGATAATTGGTATTTCTTTGATAAAACAAATTTCCATTTTGTTTTGTATTTTCTCTATGGTATGTGAAAATCAGCATCTCTTTCTTTATATAATGTTTATTTAATAACTGTCATACTTGTACAATTTAACATCTATCCAATAGTATTGCCAGATAGAAGATATTTCTTCTGAACTTCTCCCAAGTCATCATCCTTTCCTCACCATAGATACACTTTATGGATCTTTGAGTGCATGCTCCTTGTTTTCTGTGTCAAGTCAGTGTCCCATTCCTAGAGGAATTGAACATGCAAGATCAAACAATTATACTCCTATTATTTTTCTTGTAGAATTATTGCACAATTAAGCATTTTGTATATGTGCAACGTTTCTATTCCCATTATAGCTGTATTCTTAATATCATTGTTAATCAGCATCCAGTTATGTATATGCAGGTTTATAGTTCCAGCTGCGGCCATGAGTCAATATTTCACTTGTTCTCATCTAGACAACCAACCAAACCTGAACATAATTTTATACCTACGAGAGTAGCAAAAGGAACTTCTGTGGCTTTATCAGTATAAGTGCCTCCCATTCCCATGGTGGAAGGCTGCACACTTATATGGACTCCATTTTGCTTGAGTCTTAATAGAATCCTGAGTTTCTTTTTTTTAATATTTTTTTTAGATTTTGAGAGAAAGAGGGAGAGAGAGAGAAGGAGCAAGGGGAGCAGCAGAGGGAGAAGGAGAAGCAGACTCCCCGCTGAGCAGGGAGCTCCATGTAGGGCTCAATCCAGGACCCTGGGATCATGACCTGAGCCGTAGGCAGGTGCTTAACCAACTAAGCCACCCAGGCGCTCTGTATCCTGAGTTTCTATGAGTCCCAATCCTTTGATGGCACTGGAGCCTACCAGGTCAACCATGACCTATACCAACAGCTGTTATACTTTTTTCTTTTCTTTTTTTAAGATTTTATTTATTTGACAGCTAGAGACAGCGAGAGAGGGAACACAAGCAGGGGGAGTGGGAGATGGAGAAATGGGCTCTCCGCCGAGCAGGGAGCCTGATGCGGGGCTCGATCCCAGGACTGGGGATCACGACCTGAGCTGAAGGCAGATGCTTAACCGACTCAGCCACCCAGGCGCCCTTTCCTTATTCTTTTTTCTTTTTTTAAAGATTTTATTTACTTGACAGAGAAAGAGCGAGAGCAGGAACATAAGCAGGGGGAGTGAGAGAGGGAGAAGCAGGCTTCTCACTGAGCAAGGAGCCTGATGTGGGGCTCGATCCCAGGACCCTGGGATCGTGACCTGAGCCGAAGGCAGACGCTCAACGACTGAGCCACCCAGGCACCCCCCAAACAGCTGTTTTTCTACCTCTATTCTTCTAGACACATCCTATAACTGGCTCCTAATTCCTCCATTCTGCTTTGGTTTCAGATTTAAAAAAAAAAAAAAAACTTTTGAAAATATTTCACTAGACAATAAATTTCTTTAAAATTAGGAATTCTTTTTTTCATTTCAACCTCTAGCCATATGGTTTTCATTCATTAATTTATTCAATAGATATTTATTAAGGAAACACTTAAGAGGGTAATTAAAGTATGAACAAAAAAAATGATAGTGTTAAAAAAAGGTTAGGCATTATGTCCTCATCCTAGAATAATACCTAGCAAATCAAAAAAGTTTTATCTGAAAACCCCCCTCTCTCCTTTTCTTTCTTCTTTTCTCCCTGCCTTTAAAATTATTATTCACTGTTGATATTGTCATCAGTCATGTATAAAGTATTATTATTTATTCAATAAACAGAAAGCTCCCTAGGTAGTTCAGGCAGGGGAATTGAATGCAGGAAATATCGGGAAGGAAAACAAACCAACAAATAAACATTGGGAGAGCTGCTGCAGAAAAGGGAGCACTTCTCAATGTCAGGAAGTTTCTGTTGCTCCGGGGAAGAAGGCATACATGGAGAAGGTGGTAGCAGTACACTGAATGTCACTGACAGTACAGCGACACCACCTCCCCTTGAAATAAATACATGCGGCGTCCTTGGCCTGGATGCTGCTGAGACTGCCAAGCACTGTTACTCGCTAAGGGCTGCTGCTGAGTGTGCTGGGCTCACTCCCACGGATGCTACTGCAGGGGTGGCTCTCATCGGAACAATCTTTCCACAGATATCAACCGTAAACATGTATACACACAAACAGCAAAACAAATACAGCTACCTGAAAGCACTGGAGAGTGAACAGAAACAGGCAAATACCGGAGGAGAGTTAACACTTAGAAGAAATAAACAGGACTGGGTAAGATTCCCGTTTGTCTCCCTTTTAGCCTGAGAACAGTGCCATGCAGGGCAGCTAGGGCTCTGGTGTAAACAGCACCTTCTCGCTGCTTTGAAGAAACTACAGGGCAGATCGAGGCAGCCACAACTGCTGGAAAGTAAGGGAAACATAGAAGAAAAAGAGAGCCCTGCAGAGTTTCAAATTATATAAATAAACTCTACCTACAATTCTGGTGAACCCTGATCTAGACATGTGTGAGGCAAATATCAAGCGGCCCAGCCAAGTTTAGAAGAACAACTAAGATTTCAGCTGTTGCCCCAAAAGTGCAGAAGCAGAGTTTGCAGTTTGAATTTAACCACATGAATTGCCTGCTGGATGGTAATTTTTTTTTTAAAGATTTTATTTGTTTCACAGAGAGAGACAGTGAGAGAGGGAACACAAGCAGGGGGAGTGGGAGAGGGAGAAGCAGGCTCCCCACTGAGCAGGGAGCCCGTTGCGGGGCTCGATCCCAGGACCCTGGGATCACGACCTGAGCCGAAGGCAGACGCTTAACAACTGAGCCACCCAGGCGCCCCGGAATTACAAATGTAATACTACTGTCAGCTACGGATATTGCCAAAAAAATAAAAAGAGGGGCAAAATCCTAAAAGACGAACACAACACTATCCACCATGCTGACCTAAGGAGCATTTATGGAACACTAAAGCCAAGAACTCCAGAATTCACATTTGTTTCAAGTACGTGTTGCACATTCACCAATGCTACCTAGGATGGTAGTAGCTGCTTCTGTGCAGAAAGCGCCCCTGCTGGACGAGCAGTTCGCTGCTGCGTGTGGTGCGGGAGGCTCCGTTACCAGCACTGCTGCATGCCTGAGCCCCTACCGCTAATGCTACTAGAATCATGGCGGCCGGAGCAAAGAGCACCTACTGTTGGGGCTTTCATTAGCCGACCACCAGAAGCAAAACAGCATGACTTCTCTCTTCAACCTTCAAATTTGGCTTGAGTTCTTCCTGTTGGCAGAAACTAAACAGAATCCAAGTGGCAGGAGAGACTACAAAATACAGTTTGCTGGCCTCTGTGCTAGAGGTCCAGAGAGAAAATACGTAGAAAAAAAAAAAAAAAAAAAGTTGCAATTTGAGGGTAATACCATAAACAGTTCCATTAAATCGCAATTTCAATTTTATTGCTAGTGAAGCTTAATTGAAAAAATTGTGGGTGGCTAAGATGGTTAAGCGTCTGCCTTTGACTCAGGTCATGATCCTGGGATCAAGTTTCATGTTGGGCTCTCTGCTCAGTAGGGAGTTTGCTTTTCCCTCTCCCTCTGCTGCTCCCTCCCTCCCTCCCTCTCTCTCTCCATATATATATGCGTATATATATATATATACACACACACACACACACACACACACTTGTCAAATTTTGTTGCTTCCATGGTCAGTATCTAGCAATGAACTAAAATAGACTATTAATATAACTTTTGTAATAAAATTCTAGGAAGTTCTAAAGAGACACAAACTGTCCTATGCGTCGAAAATAATACCAACAGAACAAAGCAAATCTCTTTGGGGAAAAAAGCAAATCTAGGTAAATGTTCGAGAAAGCTCAGAGACACATAGACATGTTGATTTTTCTCTATGTCACCAGTTTTTTTTTTTTTTCCATATACAAATGTATAATCGCTTAGATTCTTGGTATTTTTTTCGGATTCTTCAGTTTTTGTTTTTTGTTTTTTTTTAAGTTTTTTTAAAGATTTTTTTTTTTTAAGAATTCTTTTATTTGAAAGAGAGAGCACGCAAGCATGAGCATGGGAGAGGTTCAGAGGGGAAGGAAGAAGCAGATTCCCGTGCTGAGCAGGGAGCCTGATGTAGGGCTTGATGTGGGGCTCTGTCCCAGGACCCTGAAATCATGACCTGAGCCAAAGGCAGGTGCTTAACCGACTGAGCCACCCAGGTACCCCTCTTCAGCTTTTTAAATAAGAAAACTATTGTCTATTCTTTACATTGCTTGGACAATTTTCTTCTAGATAAAGGTATTTTCATTGTCTATTTTTATTGCCCTTTGAAGGACAAATAAGGTTTTTTTAGTCATGTTGTAGACCTTTGTCACATTATGTCAATGTAAGAAAAAAGTCCATCTACATTTTGTGTGATATGGTGTCTCCCACAACTGTCTTTTTTTAAACTTTTCAACTGCTTCAAATTACTAGTCTTCAAGCTGCTGCCTCCCATAGCTTAATAGTCCTATTAAAATTAAACCACCTGCTCTCCTATGACCAAGTGAAACTCATATTTAATAATTATTACCTCATTCCAAATGGCACATTCTTGAAAGAAAACCTCTCACTGAAACTGAAAAATCAAATATTGGCAATAATGGAAATGTCTCCTGTTTTTCAATTGCTAGTTTATTTTTCCATTCCAGGTTACGTAGTAGGTGTTAAAAAAATAACAGTTAACAAATCCCCAAATGTTGAATACACAGTATAAACAATGCATCAATCTAAGGTGTTATCTTAACTAAGAAGCCTACAGGACAAAACAAAAAAAAAATTGTCACCACCACTCTCCAGGTAAGAAACTGAGGCTCATAGTTGTTAAGACAATTGCTCAAAGTCACACACATAATTAGGAGTGACAGAACCAGGATTCAAACTTAGGTATTCTGACAACACAGTCTGCAGGCCAAATTACTATGTTGACATCCCAGTGTACCATAACATTCAAATATGGTCCATTATAATTTTTAAATACAAAGGTAATACTACTGTAACTATTTATGTATGACTTTCATACATGTCCTCATTTTGGAGCAAAGAAACATCTGAAAGAGGTAATTGGAGGCCATGATCTGATTTATAAGGGCTCTGTAATACTCACAAAATATATTTTAAAGATGTCTTATATTTATACATGTCCAGTTCATTGGTAAAGTGTTGAATGAGCAAAGAAATATGTTTGATTTTAAAGAGCCAAAACTCAAACTTTTGTTGGAATACACAGAAATTAAACAACTTCGTCACTCCAAAACCCAATTCCTCAAGAAGCTTGCTGATGTTCAGAATATGAGATGAAGCAAATATACGTTGAAAGCGTAGTGTTGATATGCTACCTAAATATATAATGTGCTCCTGCCTCATCAAGGACAGCTACATAGTTAGGATATTCTCCAGAATACTGATGATCACAGAAGTTACATAGTTACAAATAAAATGTTTCTTACTTAGTACACATCTATCTTTCATGAAATCAATATTAATTTCTCTATAAAATTTAACTGTCATCTCATAACTCCTAAAAGACTTCATCAAATTATTTACATTTTACTTGTTCTTTTGTTACTCATTCATTTACAGCATTTGCTCATTTACCTATTCTTACATCTATCTACATAAATTATCTCTATTACTAGGACACAAAGGGTCTAGAGATTAAGATTATATTTGTATCCCCAGTGCCAAGGTATAGTGTGTGGCATAAAGTATTTAGGAAGTGTTTTGTAATCAGTTTCTGGCATTTCTTTTGTAGATGATAGGCAGGGCTGATTATAAACCAAGGAGATATCTTGCAAAGAACAATTGAGGTAGAAGAAAGAGGAAGTGAAAATTCTGGAAGAAGGACTGAGCTTTAGGTATTCAAAATCATCAGGGAGTATGGAGCACAGTGAGTGAGAAGGTAATATTTGGCACTGAAGTCCAAGAATTAACCAGGGTCACTGTTGTGTGGAGCCTTATAGATCATAGCAAGAACACTGGATGCTATTGCAGAGTTTAGAATGTAGGGAAACATATGACATGTATTATAATGATATGTCTGCTTTAGGAAAAATCAATAAAAATAGCAATATAGAGAAGCAGTGGGACAAAATGTAAGACCTTTGCATTATTTCAAGAGATAATGGTAATATAGACTAGGATGTTAGCAGTGGAGACTATGAGAAATAGTTATTTTCTAGTTTTATTTCAGAAGTAGAGCATTTCATAATGTCTTTTGATGGGAATGATGAAGGTTATAAGATAAAAGAATGATTTAGGGATGACTCATCTTTAGATTTGTGATTCTGGGTGAATTGAAGTGCCACATCATGAGATGGAAAAGAAATTGAGTTTATTTTTAAAGACAGTATTGTAGTGGTAAGAAAACTCATGTAAGATAAATTAATTACTGGAAGTCCACTGATTTCCTAATAAGGCTGCCATTTATTTTTAAATAATCTATTATAGTTTCTTCTGCTGAGGTGATTTTTATTAGTGGTTTGTTAGAATATAGGAATTCTATAGTTAAATCATATAGTGGAGTATTTCTATAACTAACTATTCATTCACTGTTTCATTTGTATCAGTAATGTTTATTAAGCAGTTATTTTAACCAGACCTTGTATTAGGATTTCCTGAGTTGGCTTGTTATGTTGTATGTGATTAGTAATACAGGAAAATCACAAATAGTTTTTGTTGAGATTACCATGTACCATTTATCAATCCTAAGAGAGTAGGGCACTGTGCACCAGTTACATATACCAGGGGAGAACTTTGACTACATGCGGGATAGCAGAGATGATCACAATACCAAGAATAGTAGTCCAAATATTTCTGCCCACTGAATCTTGGTATTGAAGACAACAAGAGCATAGTTCAGTCAAGTACTAGATGGAACAATGCTTTACTCACATAGAGAAGATAAAGAGCAAGATCAGCTTCAGTAGTGGGCATTGGTCCCCCATGGACAATGGGTCTCTTGCAATAGCCAACATAGAACAATTTGCCTATACACATCCCTCCTGTGCCATAGTGCAAGGACCCTGTCCCCTCATCATGGAGGACACATTTAACCTTGGAATTGTCCAGGTGTCATATGACACACATGGTTTAAGCAGAAACAGCAGAACATTTATGGAGCCTAAGCAGAGAAAGATATTCCCACACAGGTGATAAACTTGGCACAGGCTGTGTGGTCTCCCGGTCTCTTGGGAAGGGAGCATTCCAAGTTCAGGGCCAATTCTTATGTAGTCCAATGGGGGCAGAAAGACTGTAGACATGAGACTGACTTTCCCAACAGTTTTCTATGGGCTCAGGTCTGAAATAGATTAAATCAGGTAAGAGAAAGTGTAATTTGAACTGAACTAGAAAGGCTAAGTGAAACTGGATACTGATGAAATTAAGGAAGAAAAAATGGAATGAAGAGTCATACTAGAAAATAAATTATGACATGTAGGAAGAGAACATTTAGGGTGGGCATGTATAGTGTATAGTTTATGATGGTTAAAGATAAGACAGAAAATATATGTGGAGAGTGGCATTTGGAATGTCTGGATAAGAAAGTTTATCTTTTGTTGTTTTTATTGGTGCCACTTATTAATTTGCTTTAAAAAGAACAAGAAGGTAGTAATATTTTTAAACTACCCAGTATAAGAGGAAATCTAGACATTAGCTAAAAGACAAAATGGATAATTAAAATCCAGAGATTCTTCAGGAAATTTGGTACTAAAATGATTTCCTGCTAATGATTTATGAAATATTTAGTTAGTTCCTTTAAACTCTTCCCATAATTCTTTCCGTAGCTGCTACAGAGATAAAAGGATTTACTGAATTAAATTACTTCAGCTTCATATTTCTGCTAAGAATGAGGGACATCATGAATAAACTAAAAAAACATAAGGACTATGATAAAAACATATTTGAAGTAATAACTAGGGTTTTGTTGTTTGTTTTTTTTTTTACCGAGATGCTCCACTCTGCAAGAAGCATGCACTTTTTAGGAGACTAAGTATTTTTAAAACATAATTTTCAAAACAAAGTAAAATCATGATTTTGATCATGATTTTGAACGATGTAAAATAATGACTCCTATAAATCTAAAGTATATCAAAGATACAATTTAACTCAATAATTAAATGAGGAGGGGCACCTGGGTGGCTCAGTCATTGGGAGTCTGCCTTCGGCTCAAGTCCTGATCCCAGGGTCCTGGGATCGAGCCCCACATTGGTCTCCCTGCTCGGCGGGAAGCCCGCTTCTCCCTCTCCCACTCCCCCTGCTTGTGTTCCCTCTCTTGCTGTCTCTCTCTCTGTCAAATAAATAAATAAGATCTTTAAAAAAATAATAATTAAATGAGGAAACCAGACAGATGTTATAACTGGTTCAATTGAGACTCCAAAGAATAGATAACTTTATAGACCAGGACTATTGAAATGAACTTGCAAATGGTTGCAAAACTGGCTTTTACACAGGAGGGAGAGTTGTTCTGTCACTGAGCATAATGGGTTTGCATTGCTATCAGTTCTCTACAATTTAGCTTTAATTTCTACAGAGTTGTAAAATAGCTGAAAGAAGACAATCCTGAACATGCTATTGAATCAGATAATGTTCAGAGGCTCTCACATTCTGCTGAAAAGATATCCGGTAATCCTCTTTATTTATTTCAAACTCTTATTAAATTTCCCTTTACCCCTGAAAGGCTTCAACAACAAATGACTTTATGTGCATCTTGGGATATTAGTGTTTTCTTCTGTGCTGGGCCAGCAGAGAGACCAGCCAGTAAGATAACAGTGGATATCTCTGAAAAGATTTCTATGAACAGATCATCAATCCAGAGGTAAAATGTAGTAGAAAAGAGAAATGTTATGGAAGTAAATGGGTTTAAGGTTTCTCAGTTGTTAAGGTACCTACCCCGTAAGGCTTTGTGAGATACCAACAAGCACTGGAAAATAGGCCAGCTATATTCTCACTTGGGATATAACATATGCTTGAGAAATAATGTGAGGTCTTCATAAAATTAATGCCAAATAAGAGATTGAGATAAAAAAAAGGTGTTTTAAAAGCTAAGGAATAGGAGTCATTAAATGGTTTATGGTGAACTGGGATGCTTTCTCAGAGAAGACAGCTGGAGTTGAATATTTAATTAAGGTTAAAGTTCACATATATTTAGGACTGGAAGGCAAGGCTTTCTTAACTTTCAATATTAATTAGGAAAAAAAACAGGGTGGGGGGATGGGTTAGCCTGGTGATGGGTATTAAGGAGGGCACGTATTGAATGGAGCACTGGGTGTTATACACAAACAATGAATCATGGAACACTACATCAAAAACTAATGATGTAATGTATGGTGATTAACATAACATAATAAAATTTAAAAAAAAAACAACAAAACAACAACTCTAGTTTAGCATTTTTCCTCTCAAAGCTTGATGTCCTAAACCTAAAATAACCTTATTCTGGATATAATATATCCAAGTTTTCTCTAAGGAGAAACTATTTGGGTAGAAAATTTTTTCATGATCAGAATAAGCAAAAACAATAGGAAGAATGGGAAAGGAGTAATATTTATTCAGCACTCAATATATATTTACTTAAAAATACAAGTAAACAAAAATTCATATATTTTTATGGTTTTATTAAATTAGGAAATCTTTAAAAATTTCTAAGATATAGGTAGGTATTGGTCAAATAAAGCAATCCTGTCAAAAGAAGATCCCTCTGTACCAATATAGAAGAAAGATGAAATGATTTAATATTGAATAAGCATTATCAGATTAACATGCATGAATGTGACTACAATTCTGGACAGAAATTCACATAAACTTACACAGAACAATTAAATTTCTCTTCCATGAGAGACAAGTAGATGTATCTTGTGATTATCCCTATAAATCTTATGAGAAAATAACTTCAGAGATACGTGTTTGCAGTTCCAAGGGTCAGGAGGCCCGTGACTTTGCATTGTTAAGTGAAAAGGTTGAATCTCTTACTGGGATAGTTAAATCTTCAAAGAGACACCCTAAAGATAATAGGATGAAGAGGCAGTTGCTTCAGTCCTTAAAGAAAACTTCATTCTATTAACCCTATATAGGAAGATGTCTAATATATCTAAGACAGTGTTCTCTTTACTTACCTACCAATATTCTGGTACTATTCTACTGACAAGTAGAAAATGCGATAAAATGAGAGAGTCTTATAATCCACAGGGAGCTAGATCCTCACACAGAACAAATCAGCTCGGATTCTCTGCCATCATTCCAGGAGTAAGGGTTAAATCCAGGAAGGCAGAACGTAGAAGCAAGACATCCAGATAATTTGTACCTAAAACTATAATAAATATATCTGCACCAAGTGATAAAATCCCAACTTCAGTAAATAAGATTTTAAAAAATGGCTGCAGAGCAGTGCTTCAGAACTAGAGAAGAACTTAATTATCCGTTGGAACTATGACACAGGAAAAAAAATTAAAAGGAGAAAAAATCTGACGGGGAGGTAAGCAAGATGTTTGAGAAAGAAAGGGATGCAGGTATTCAAAAGCCACCCTAGAAAGAAGCAGATATTAAAGCAAGCTGGAAATAAAAGAACTGCAGGGACTTCTGCAACCAGACTGAGTCATGAGCTCAGCGATGGGTTCTTAGGTTAATTCTAACCCGAGGACGTGGAAACTAGGAGAACCTGCCTGTCAGGCTTTCAAGAACCACTGTAGTACTGAGTCTGAGGCAGGGAGGAAGAGCATATTTAGTACAACTGTGAGGAGTCAGAAGGGGGGCAAAGTTAATAAGGACAAGCACATCAGTGTAGCGAGGTGATGAAAAGCCTAATTACATCTTAATTGTCTGAAGAGTTTTTCTATTTATTTGCACTAATTCCTAATCAGTCCCAAGAACTCATTCCGCTCAAACATTGTTTCATTTGAAAGTAAAAACAGTATTATTTTCCTAACCATATGAGCTTTCCTTGTTCCTTTACATACCAACTTGCTGCCAGTCAATTTGTTTGTAGACATCCAGACATGTTAAGTGGGCGTCTTATACAAAAAACAAGGCTTGTGATCCACTACATGTTTTAGTGTCTACTCTCAGTAATGCTCTCAGTTATACTTATAAAACAATTACTTTTAACAGCTGTTTATTTTCTAAAAGCCACAATATGGAATATTTCTAGTTTGGCACAAGAATGACAGCATTTGGGGCGGCTTTGTGTTTGTAGCTGTAATTTGCCTATTGCCATTTTTAAATGCGAGAAAAATTCTGGTTTTATAAAAAGCAAATCAGGATCTTTTCTTATATTAAAAGAACATTACTTAGGAATGACAATTGTATTTTTAAGCAGACTTCTTTCTCACCATATTATGGTGTCTTGAAGTGAAATGTTCCTGATTGAAAACAGTTTTATATTAAAGGATCATTTTTGCCCATTTTGCTACTGTACTTCATGTAATTAGAGACCTGATATAGACAATATGAAAAAGAACTAGGGAGGGATAAATTATGAATATAAAAATTAGAGCAAAGAAGCTCCCCTTATCCCAACTGGTTATCCACAAGCAATGCAGACTTTTTTTTTTAGTAGAAGCAGCGAAGATCAGGTTATGATGTTCCAGTCACTGCAATGCTTGCATACCAACAATGAAATAGGAATTTTAATTAATCAAACCAGGGCGGTCTAGGGAATATTAGGGAATCACAACAGTAGCAAACAAAAATAATATAAACAGGGCAAAATGATCTTACAAAGGATATGTCTAAAATATATTTTTTATTTTTTTAAGATTTTATTTATTTATTTGACAGAGAGCGAGCGAGCACAAGCAGAGGGAGAGGGAGAAGCAGGCTCCCTGCTGAGCAAGGAGCCTGATGCAGGACTTGATCCGAGGACCCCGGGATCATGACCTGAGCCGAAGGCAGTTGCTTAACCAATTGAGCCACCCAGGCACCCTAAAATAATATTTTTTTAAAAGCTTGTCTGCCATATAGAAAGAAAAGCATTTTTCACTTCAGTGAAATGTGGAATCTTACATAGTGAGAGGAGACTGATCTCGTGTTAATTGTCAAGTGACTGGCAGAAATTAGTCAATAAAGCACCCCAGGGCCCCTAACTTTCTGATATATGTTACAGAGATATAATCCTCAATTTCAAATTTACAAGCTTGCAAGAGAAACTGACAGACATAACATCATAAAAAACTTAGATAAGTCATTATATAATCATTTGTTAAACAGAGGGCAATTGCTTTAGGTCAGAAAAAAACAATTATTGTGAGGGTAAAGAGGGCTGTGATATTATCAGAGGAAACTGATAGAGTTGAACTTCTGAGACAGGTTACGTTCTACATAGTAATGAGTAAAAGGGTTCAGGCAATCGCAAAACCCGGGGAATAGCAAAAGCAAAGACCCCAAAGTAGAAATAGAAATGGGTTGTATGTGTGACATGGAGAAAACCAGGATGAGTACAGTGAGAACTGTGTGTTGAAGGTTGCACAGGATAAAGCTCTCCGGGGGTGATTAAGGGGGTAGCTGTGGCCATCAGACAAAAGCATGTAGGTTTCTCAAAGTGAGTCCTTGATTAGGATCCTAAGCAAATGGAAGAGTCAAAAGACAATCTACTTCCCCTACTAGACAAGAATTGCTTTAAATCACACACACACACACACACACACACACACCCTCAATTTCTTGGAAAAATTACAGGTTAGGAGGTTATCTAGAAGCTGATTAAGGTTAAACTGGAAAGTAGTACAAATAAAATGTATTACCTTGAAGGAATGTGCTTCCACTCTAAGAATTCTGAAAAATTGGGCTATTGCTTCCTGACCTGCCTAAATTATCTGGTATTTTCTCAAGGTTATTACAGAATAAAGAAAAATTGAAGGAGACCAATAAAAACTCACCTTATAGATTCGTAGGGTGGTTCCCTCTGCAGAGTATCATTGACCTTAGATTTCAGGTAATTCCTCATGTCTCCCCTCAACATCTCTACCACTTCTTGGCACAGCAAGGTGATTGATTAAGAAGGTTGTCAGGTTGCCTTTAATAACCAGAAGCATGGATGGATTGATTGTCACATTAGTGGCAACTCCCTAAGAGGGAAAAAGTTGAAATAGAAGCTCTGGGCAATTGCAGCCAAGCAAAAATAGCTTATCCTGTCAACATGTTATTTTTTTTTTTTTGTCTGTTTGCTCAGTAGCTTAGTTACCAAAAGTGGGAAATAATTATACAAGTCTATTGAACAAAGTTTTACCTTGAAATATTAGCTTCCTAATAAACCTATGATGCCAGAATTCTAAAAATAGTATAATTAATAAAATTAGATGCAGAATGCTTTTGTATTAGAAAGATGCATATTAATAATCATTTATATCACCAGAGACTACACAGCATGTTCAGGCTTTTCCAATCAATTAATGGCTTCAACTTCATTAAAAAGAGGCTCTGAATAAATATATTTTCAATGTTTTAAAAATTACTGCCAGAAATTTTATTAAAAAACTTCTGAAGCTAAAATAATTTTAAATAGTTCACTAGGTATTTTTAAAAATATTTTAAGAATATAAAAACACAGTGAACATCTGTTATCACCGCTCAGATGACCAGTAATGGATATTAATTTGTGGGCTGACATCTCCCGTAACAGTCCTCTAAATTAGATATGTTTTCCCAACCCCATGGAGTATGTGCTCATGAAAGAAAGTCAATCATAATAGAATCAAAGTGTATTCTAACCAAAGTGCTGATCTGATAGAAATGTAATATCATATGTTTTCAAATCTTTATGAAGCCTACATTACATGTATGTGTAATTCCTTTCAATGACATAACAAATTTCATTCAGGTACAATAAACTTAAAAAGGAAAAATAAAAGCTTCCATTATATTAGGTTTTCTATTACAAATTTCCTGTGTAAATACATGCACAAATCCATTTAAATATAATTATGACTCACATTTCAAAAGAAATGTTATGACAGTTAACCCTTGAGCAACAAAGGATTGAATTGTGTGGGTCCACTTATGCATGGATTTTTTAACAGTAAAGTACTATAAATGTATTTTCTGTTCCTTGTGATTTTCTTCACATTTTCTTTAGCTTTAAGAATACAGTATACAATACATAAACATACAAAATATGCGTTATTAACACATTAGACTATGTTACTGGTAAGGCTTCTGGTCAACAGTAGACTAGTCGTTTTTGAGGAGTCAAAAGTTATGTGTGGGCTTTCAACTGTGCAGGTGGTCAGCACCCCTAACCCTTGCATTGTTTGAGAGTCAACTGTATCTTCAAAGTGGCTTATCACCCTATCCTTCAGCTGCTCTGTGCTCCAGAAAAATACACTAAGGTTCTAAGCTCAGAAGGACTATGCATGACCCTTCTATAAATTAGTTCACAGTTATAATCATTAGTTAGTTTTGTAACTAGCTTTGTATAGATATGGCAATCCACAATCTCTCTAAAACATTTGCTAGTTAATAATAGACATTTATAGATGCTTTTAGACATGATTAAAATGATCCTAAATATTTTTAGGACATATTTGATTAACAGTTTTTGGTCAGGCTGAGGTGTTACAGCCAATATTTTAATGTGTTCCTTAAAAAGTAATAAAGGGGCAAAAATTCTGCCAAATTATACTTCCTCAGTTTGGTTTGAGAAATAGTTTTCTATGACACCCCAGTGACAGGCTGTTACCACTTGTGGCAGATTTCTGCAAAGATGACTATCAACATTTCCTCCCACACCTATATGCCCATGCTGCTCTTCCCATCAAGAAGTTCTGTCTTTTACTCTTCTTTTAAAATCCAAGCTGTCCTGTGACTTCCTTTGACTCACAGAATATAGTAGAAGTGGCAGTCTGAAATTTCCAGTTCTGGGTCTTAAGAGGTCGTACAGCTTCCATTTTTTTGGGGGGGGGGGGTACAAAACAGCCACCAAGTCAAGAACTAACTTGTTGGAGAGAGTTCCCATCAAGAGAAAGTGGCTTTGGAGGATGAGAGAATACAAAGAGAGTTAGAGTAACCCACCCAGGCCCCACTCTTTCCATCCATCCAAGCTGAGGTGCAAAACATATGAGGGAAGTTGTCTTGGTGTCTCCAGCTCCAGACAAGCCCTCAGCCAGTAAAACATGGAACAAAGATGAGCAGTGCCTACTAACTAGGTATTGGTTTTAGTCACCACGTTTTAAGGAATTTTGTTATGCAGCAAAAAATAATAGAAACAGAACTCTTTCCAGATTTTTATCCAAGTACCATTATTCTTTCCATTTCTTTGCTTTCATTTCCTTTCTTCCTTTCTTCCCTCCCTGAACTTTAGTGCCAGAAGTTCTGTCCTAGAGACCCTAAAAATACAGATGGCAAAGCATAGTCTCTGCTCAAATGGACTTCACCGTAAAGAGAAATATGTTTATAAATGTCTAACTGCAATGCAACAACAATAAGAAAAGTGGGGGGTTACATTGCAGAGGGCATTTAATAGTCTTCTGTACCTATATAGAGTACTTCTTTTCACTCATTTCTCTGGCAAGGGAATGTGGTGAGAAAATAGAGTAAATATACCATTACTAAGACATGGATAACAGTTAATAATAATAAATATTTGAGACTGAGTTCTTAACATTCAGTATAAAATTAGTTGAATAAATTCATTTTTCCACCAGAAATAATAGGAGAAATAGGAAATATGAATGATTAACTGAATACTGTTCTTGAAATTACCTAAGGCAATGAAAATTGTGCCTCCCTTACCGCAATGGTACCTATGCTCAGTGGTCCCTAGGGCATGTATACTGACTTGCTGCTTTTAAAAAAGCTGTATATCTGAAGAAGAAGGAGGGGGAAGGAGAGGGAGGAGGGGAAAGCAATGACAACTTTTGAGTGTTTAATAATTTTGTAAATCATACTCTTTACACAGAGTACTACTTATTTAATAAGACAGGATGTAAATTTACAATGACAAATGTGTATTTTAAGAAAGAAAATGACATAATTTTGAATGGGGCTTTGTGGAAAGATAGTGAATAAATTTTATGCTGTGTGGATCACTTACAAATCACCAAAAACACTCCGCTGCCCCCCTGAGGGTTGGAGTGGATACTTCCTCTGGATCCTGCTGTTCTTGTCCTGAAAATATTCAAGTAACCATAGGAATAAGGCTTCAAAACCTCCCAAAGTATTATAATGTAATTAGAACATTTTCCTGAGTTTAGTATCACTATTTGTTTTGATGACCTCAGCAACATAAATAATTTTTGATATTCCTTTTCTTGGGATTGTTCATTTATTTCTAGCATCCCCAAAGGATGAAAATTTCTCATTAGAAAACTTTTACAATATGATTCTATTGTATCGATTTTCCTTCAAGTTTTGAAACTATTTGTGAAAGTAGAAAATTTCATTTTGTTTTGTGTATATTAAGATATAAAATATATTATGAATTAATGTTTGTATCACTCATAATATAAACCATATTAGCTATAACTCATTTAAAATATAAGCTAAAAGATTAGTTTCTAAACCTTAGAATATGTTTTTGAAATTAATCAAGTTTATGTTGTGTTGAGAAATAAAACTTGCCACCCCAAAATGTCTTTTTGGCATGTAGATTATTTTAGGCTGATTAAGGAACAAAAAACTCAAGTTTTACTTTTTGCCTCCTCCCTAAGCCCCACAACTGCCTCAAAAAATTTAGATAGAGAACTTATTCCAGGAAGAGAGCTCTCACCATAAGTAACTGTAGTTAATATGAATTAAATATGGTATACATGGAGCAACCTATCAAGGCCTATTTGATCAAAGTACTCTCTATTTCCCATTGTTTTCTGGACGACGCAGCAAGCATTTATTTACCAAACATTTATTTTTCCATGCTTCCTGTGAATTGCCTTTCTTCCCTTTCTAGCCTCAGATTCCTAACCCTCCTTCTCCTTAATTCAGAATGACATGTATACCTCATTTTGCCTGCCTTTGGAATCTTTCATGTATATATGGATTCCACATATATAATTAAATTTGATTTTCTCTTGTTAATCTGTCTCATGTCAATTTAATTCTTAGACCAGCCAGAAGAACCTTGAAGGATAGAGACTTTTTTTTTCTTTCTCAACAGGTGTATTAATTAAAAAATGTAACAGGGTGCCTGGGTGGCTCAGTCAGTTAAACATCTGACTCTTTATTTCAGTTCAGGTCTTGATCTCAGGGCCATGGGTTCAGGCCCTGCATTGAACTCCATGTTAGGTGTGGAGCCTACTTAAAAAAAAAGGGGGGGGAGGGAAGGAGAGAAAGAGAAGGAAGGAAAGGAAGAAAAGGAAGGAAAGAAAGAAAAGGAAGAAAAGTAAAAAAAATTAAAAAAAAAAAGGAAGAAAAGGAAGGGAAGAGAAGGAAGGAAAAAAAGAAGGAAGAAAAGAAAGAAAAGGAAGGAAGAAAAAGAAAAGGAAGAGAAAAAAGAAAGAGAAGGAAGGGAAGAAAGAAAGAGAAGGAAGGAAAGAAAAGGAAGGAAAGGAACGAAAGGAAGAAAAGGAAGGAACGAAAGAAAGTGGTGTGACCAAGAATCACAGACATGGAAGGTGAAAAAGATCCTGTAACAATAAGTTACTACATACTGATTTTTTTTTTTTTGCTAAAATTGTATTATGTACTGCTTGTCTAAAATTTGGGTAAACAAAAGTACAACTCATTTCTTATGCTATCTAGGTATTTTATTTCAAACTACAAAATATTTTATAATATCTTTCATTCTATGTTGAAAAACTTAAGCAATCTTAAGTCCTAAGTCAATTTTCTATTAGGAATGTGATTATTGGGACGCCTGAGTGGCTCAGTTGGTTAAGCGTCTGCCTTCGGCTCAGGTCATGTATCCCAGGGTGCTGGAATCGAGTCCCACATCGTCTCCTTGCTCAGTGGAGAGTCTGCTTCTTCCTCTGCCTGCCTCTCCCCCTGCTTGTGTGCTCTCTCTCTCTCTCCCCCTCTCTCTGACGAATAAATAAAATCTTAAAAAAAAAAAAAAAAGGAATATGATTATTTTCTCTGAGTAGATATTCCACCAATTGCCCCCAAAATTGATTTGATGCAGAAAACTTCATGGTTCTTTAGGGAACTATTTTTAAGGTAGTTGTGTAAAGATGAAATTTTAGCTCAGGGTTAGAGAAATGGTCAAGGAAAGGGTTAAGGTTATAGTTATGTTCAGATTTAGGATTGAGTGGGTTAATTTACTGGAGACCTTATGTTAGGAACTGTTTTTTGAGCCTTATTCATATCACCTTACAACTTTAGGCCACATTTTCTTCCTCTGAAAAATAAGAGTAGGCTACAATTATTTATCTCCAATTTATATACAAAAGTGGATTTATTGTAAGAGCCCAAGCTCTCATCAGCATTGTAAAACTGTAAGTGCATAGGATTTAGAGTTTAAAAAAAAAAATCTGCATCTATGTTCTGATTTCACTCCTTCATCACAATCTGAACCAGTCTCTGCCTCTGACCTCTAAGTCTCCCTTCCTTCATCTTTAATGAGTATAATAAAAAATAAAAAATAAATAAAATAAGGGTAAAAAATAAAGTTAAAATTAAGGGCTCAGACTCTTTTTTCATATGGAAACATTGTTTTATATGTATTTTTTATTCTGTAACACACGTTCTTTTTTATTCCATTCCTAGGCCTTCAGGGTACAGTGTCTGTAAAAGGAGGGAAGCTTCTACCTCCTTTGCATTAACAGAAGCCATACTTTCCCTCAGGCACTGAAAGTCACTGTCTTAATTTATTCATTACAATGAATTCTAATACTTACCCTTTGATTGGTAAATAAAGAAAACAATTACAAGTTACTTGTTAATCAGAGACTTCTCCAGCTGGGAGGAAATTAGCCATTACCCCAGTTAAATCAGTTTATATTCGTTCTTACTCAGTACAGTACTCCAAAGTAGTGTTTTCCTCTGAGGTAGTAAGGTGGCGATGATAGCCAGTCTTTAACCTATAGGTAGCAGAAACCAACCAAAATGTGATTTGTTGTCAGTTACATCTTTTTTCTTGCCAGAGGCAATTGATTATTGAACTCATTATGGAGTTAGGAGTGTTTGAGGACCATCAGGCACCAAGAGCAACAAGAAAATAATGCTGTGTGTATTCTCTCTTATTTAGTTTTTCTGTTTCTGTAAGCATAATAAAAGTTTTCTTGGTGAGGACTATGACTCAATCATCCTATTATCAAAAATCCAAAATTAAGAACAGAGCCCAGCACATATAAAGGACAGGAGGTAGATATTTATTGAATAAATGTTGTCATATAACTTATGTTGAGAGAAATGGTAATACAAAAATCAAAAGCATGGTCCAAATCCAATTTGGGTTCAATTAGGTCAAATTCACTTCAAATGAAAAGCCAATGCTTTGGAATGTGCATACTTAGAAATAAGTTTATGGCCTTACCTCGGATTAGCATGAGACTATGATTTTGAAAACAAGCCCAATGAAACATTGTGGGGGAAAATTTTTTTTCTTCTTTCATTGTAGGTTCTTTGGCCTAATAATTCAATTGAGATAAGACAGATTAACAAGATAAAAACAAATTTAGTTGTGTATGTACAGGAACCCCATGAAGATATGAAAAGTTCTCCAGCAGCCAGGCAACTGAGGTTTATATGCCATTCTGAGCTAAAGAGAAGGGAGTAGGGGCATGGGACTTGAGTGGAGAAGAAAATGCATAAGAAGATTGGAAGAGCAAATGATCGGTAAACAAATGTTTGCCATGCCAGTAGAAGTCTTTCTGATGTAAAAAGTTATTTCTGTAGCTCTTTCCCGGTATAGACCTCCTATCTAAATTCTTCTGGGAGTTGAGGGGGACGTAAAATGCTCTTCCTAAATCTTTTGGGCCTTAATTGTTTTCAGCAAGCACTACACCACATGCCAAAGTGGCACATTCACCGTGGTCTACCCTGAACCCCCTCAATATCTTGCTGGAAATCAGAAGACTCAGGTCTACTTCTGGGAACACTTGTACTGCCAAAATCCCTGAGATTCCATTTACTCATTTCTTAAGTTTCTAATCTGCTGTGGACTATTCCAATTAGTATGAAAGAATATAAGGAATGTGGAATTTATTTTACAAACTGTAAGGTAGAGTGTTATCTATACTTCGTGTTGTACAGTGAAACTGCTAGTGACCTCTGAATGAGAACTCTTGAGTTGGAGCCATTGGCTGGGAAAAATGACTTAATGACTTGGAACAACTCATTTGTTATCTCTTAAATGAGGACATGCATTTAGCAATTCCTTTTATTCATGGTACTCTGATTCTGGCTGGAGTTAGGATTTTGAAACTTAAAGCCAAATAGCCCTAAACTTAATCTAGTCCATGGAACTGTTTGGAATCATTTTAAACATCAACTGTAGTATCTCTTCAATAAAGAGAGAGAGTCACAGAGTAATTTTAGAATTTTTATCTGATTTAGCAGCCATTCCTGGGGGGGAAAAAAAGTAAACCTGCTAATGAGGAAGGGCTGTTGAATAGCCTATTTATTTTTGTATCCTTTACCTTTATTTCTTCTGAATATACTCTGCACCTTATGGGTTATTTATCAGAACCTAAAACACTATGGTCAGGAGTAGATTCTTTAAATAGACGCTAGTGTTAAATTATTTTAAGATTAAAAACCAGGATAAATAAGATTTATTTTCAGTAAGAACCATAAAGTTAGAAGAAAATTGGGAATTTTGTAAAGTCCTTAAAAATAATTAGAGGGGCGCCTGGGTGGCTCAGTCGTTGAGCGTCTGCCTTCGGCTCAGGTCATGATCCCAGGGTCCTGGGATCGAGTCCCACATCGGGCTCCCTGCTCAGTGGGAAGCCTGCTTCTCCCTCTCCCACTCCCCTGCTTGCATTCCCTCTCTCACTGTCTCTCTCTCTCTCTCTCAAAAAATAAATAGAATCTTAAAAAAAAAAAAAAAAAGACAGCACAATTTAAAAATAAATAAATAAAATTAGAGGGTGCCTGGGTGGCTCAGTTGGTTAAGCGACTGCCTTCAGCTCAGGTCATGATCCTGGAGTCCTGGGATTGAGTCCCACATCAGGCTCCCTGCTCAGCAGGGAGTCTGCTTCTCCCTCTGGCCCTCCCCCTCTCATGCTCTCTCTCTGTCTCATTCTTTCTCTCTCAAATAAATAAATAAAATCTTTAAAAAATAATAATAATTAGAAAAGTACAAAAACAAAAAACAAAACAAAAACAACAACAACAAAAAAAATTTAAAAAAAAATTATCACAAGGGAGGAATTGGGTTGATAGTAAAAACACCTTTTAGAGAAGAGAAAGTGAGGTGTTAAATAAGACTGGTCTATGAATGGTTGCTTGTATTCTAATGTATTCTAGCTCTGTAACATTTAATTCCCACTGTCATAAAGCTGATTAACTATAATCAGGAATCTGGTGTTTGCCAAGTATTATAGGGCCCTTTTCCTAGTGTACTTTATTTAAAGGATTAAATAAGTATTGGGCCACTGCTTGCACATTTAAACTCAAAAGGCAAATTTTTAAATATCCAGTAGAGCAAGCATTTCCTTGCTATTGTCATATATTTAAACATTTATTTAATTAGATTCATCCTGTGTTTTTTTTTTTTGGTATGTCTTATTTTATTTATTTTATTATGTTAATCACCATACATTACATCATTAGTTTTTGATGTAGTGTTCCATGATTCATTGTTTGCGTATAACACCCAGTGCTCCATGCAGTATGTGCCCTCTTTAATACCCATCACCAAGTTAACCCGCCCCCCACCCCCCTCCCCTCTAGAACCCTCAGTTTGTTTCTCAGAGTCCAAAGTCTCTCATGGTTCGTCTCCCCCTCCAATTCTCCCCACCTTTATTTTTTTTTTAATTTTCTCTGAATTTATATATCATTGGTTAAAGTTTTGGTGCACAGTTCTTTTTAGTCAAATTGTCCATTCTTAAAAAAAATTTTTATTAAAATATAAATTCATATACCATACAATTCATCCATTTTAATTCTACAATTCATTCGTTTTTAGTATATTCACAGAATTGAGCAATCATGATAAAAATCATTTTTGAGTACTTCCCCATAAGGAATCCCTATACCCATAAGCAGTCATTCCCCATTCCCCACCAGTCCATCTAGTCTTAGGTTCCCACTAATAAACTTCCTGTGTCTATGGATGTGCCTGTTCTGGACATTTCTTGTAAATGGAATCATACCATTGTGGTTTTTTTATTACTGGCTACTTTCAATTAGCCTAATGTTTTCAAGGTTTACCCATGTTGTAGCATTATCAGTTCTTTTATTTTTATTGCTGAATATTATTTAATTATCTGGATATACCACATTTTCTTCCATTCATCAGTTGATGAACATTTGGATTGTTTGCACTTTTGGACTGTTACAAATAATGCTTTTATTTTAGAACTGATCTTTTCTCTTGGAGTTAAAATTGAACCAACTAACTGGGCTATATAAACCTGAGTCACTCTCCTGTGACAAAATACTTCATACCTCCAGTGTTTCAGGCTCCTTTAAATTTGGGTTTGAGAGATCAGATTAAAATACTCTGTAAATTGCTGTGCTATAGAAATAATTGGTGTCCTTTGGGGGCATTGTAGTTTTTGAAGTTCAGAAGAAGCTGTTTTTCTGCTCACATAGTGAAGATTTATCTTCCATGAGTATCCATATACTTGAGATAATAAATGTGAAGGTTTGGAAGGCTCTGGTGTTCTTTATGAAAACAGAAAAAAAGTCCCCAAAACAATTGGTAAGGCTACCACTTCATAAATGCATTGCAAAGACCATAAATTTTAAAAAGATTAAAAAAAGGCACTATTGATGAACCATATAAATGTGGGCATATGCCATGCTCTCTAAAACAGGAGGGGAAATGCTTTTTGCAGTATCTAGTAGTTAATTCACTAATTAGCATTATAACTTTTCTAAAGAGTAGAACCTGCCACTGAAAGATCTGGAACTCTCAAGGTCACTCTTTATTATTAATTTTTTATCTGATTTTTTAAAATTTTAATTACAGTGTAGTTAATATACAGTATTAGTTTCAGATGTGCAATATAGTGATTCAACGGTTTTATATATCATTCAGGGCTCATCAAAGATAACTGTACTTTTAATCCCCTTCACCTATTTCACCCATCCTCTCGCTGACCTCCCCTCTGGTAACCATCAATTTGTTCTCTATAGTTGAGTCTGTTTCTTAGTTTGTCTCTCTCTCTTTTCCCTTTGTTTTGTTTCTTAAATTCCATATATGAGTGAAATCATAAGGTATTTGTTCCTCTGACTGGCTTTCACTTAGCATTGTATTCTCTAGATCCATCCATACTGCAAGTGTTAAGATTTCATTCTTTTTGTGGCTGAATAATATTCTATTGTATACATATAGCACATTTTCTTTATCCATTCATCTATCAATGGATACTTAGGCTGCTTCCATAGTTTGGCTATTTTAAATACTGCAGTAAACATAAAAGCACATATATCCCTTCAAGTTAGGTTTTTTTTTTTTGGTATTTTGGGGGTCAGTACCCAGTAGGTGCAATTCCTGAATCATAGAGTATTTCTATTTTTAATTTTTTGAGAAAACTTTGTACTGTCTTCCACAGTGACTATACCAGTTTGCATTCCCACCAACAGAACACAAAGATTCCTATTTCTCCGCAACTTTGCCAACACTTGTTTCTTGTATTTTTATTTTTTTATTTTAGCCATTCTGACAGGTGTGAGGTGATATCTCATTGTAGTTTTGATTTGCATTTCCCTGGTGATGAGTGATGTGGAATATCTCATATGTCTGTTGGCCATCAGGATGTCTTCTTTGAAGAAATGTCTTCTGCCCATTTTGATATTGGATTATTTTTTTTGCACATTGAGTTATATAAGTTCTTTATATATTTTGGATGCTAACCCTTTATTAGATATGTCATTTGCAAATATATTCTCCCATTCAGTAGGTTGTCTTTTAAATATGTTTGTTGTTTCTCTTGCCTCGCATAAGATTTTTATTTTGATGTGGTCCCAATAGTTTATTTTTGCTTTTGTTTCTTTTGCCTTAGGAGACATATCTAGAAAGATTTATTATCACCAGTGTCAGAGAAATTACTGCCTGTGCTCTCTTCTAGGATTTTTATAGTTTCAGGTATCACATTCAGGTCGGTAATCCATTTTGAGTTTATTTTTGTGTATAGAGTAAGAAAGTGGACCAGTTTCATTCTTTTTCATGTTGTTGTCCAGTTTTCCCAGCACTATTTGTTGAAGAGACTGTTTTTCCCATTGCATATTCTTTCCTCCTTTGCTTAAGTTAATTGACCATATAATTGTGGATTTATTTCTGGACTCTTTATTCTGTTCCATTGATCTATGTGTTTATTTTTGGGCCAGTACCATACTGTCCTAATTACTACAGCTTTGTAACATAACTTGAACATGAGACTTGTTATACCTCCAGCTTTGTTTTTCTGTTTCAAAATTGCTTTGGCTATTCAGGGTCTTTTGTGGTTTCATGGAAATTTTAGGATTCTTTCTTCTAGTTCTGTGAAAAATGCTGTTGGTATTTTGAATGGGATTGCATTAAATCTGTAGATTGCTGGGGCACCTGGGTGGCTCAGTTGGTTGAGCGTCCAACTCTTGATTTTGGCTCAGGTCCTGATCTTAGGGTTGTGAGATCAAGCCCCATGTAGGGCACTCAATAGGGAGTCTACTTGAGATTCTCTCTCTCCCTCTGCACCTCCCCCTGCTCATGCTCTCTCTCTCTCTTTCTGTCTCATATAAATAAAATCTTTTTTTTTTTGTAATCTATAGATTGCTCTGGGTAGTATGGACATTTTAACAATAATTGTTCTCCCGATCCATGAGCATGGAATGTCTTTCCATTTCTTTGTGTCTTCTTCAATTTCTTTCATCAGAGTTTTTCAGAGTAGAGGTCTTTCCCTTCCTTAGTTAAGTTTATTCTTAGGTATCTTATTATTTTTGGTGTAATTGTAAATGGGATGTTTTCTTAATTTCTCTTTTTGCTGATTCATTATTGGTGTGTAGAAATATAATGGATTTCAACATATTGATTTTGTATCCTGCAACCTTATTGAATTCATTTATCAGTTCTAGTAGTTTTTTTGGTGGAGACTTGAGGGTGTTCTATATATCATATCATTTACAAATAGTGAAAGTTTTACTTCTTCCTTACCTATCTGGATGCCTTTTATTTCTTTGTCTTGTCTGGTTGTTGTGGCTAGGACTTCCAAGACTAGGTTGAATAAAGGTGGTAAGAGTGGTATCCTGTTGTCTTGCTCCTGACCTTAGGGAAAAAGCTCTGTTTTTCACCATTGAGTATGATGTTAGCTGTGTTTTTTCATATAATGCTTTTTATTATTTTGAGATATGTTTTCCTCTAAACCTACTCTGGTGGGGTTTTTACTTGGAATGAATGTTGTATTTTGTTATATGCTTTTCCTGCATCTATTTAAATGTTCATATGATTTTCTTATTAATGTGATGTATCATGTTGATTGATTCATGATTATTGAACCACACTTGCATCCCAGCAATAAATCCCACTTGATTGTGGTAGATGATTTTAATATATTGTGGAATTCAGTTTGCTAATATTTTGATGAGGATTTTTTCATCTGTGTTCATCAGATATATTGACTTGTAGTTCTCTTTTTCTGTGGTGTTTTTAAGTGGTTTTGGAATCAGGGTAATGCTGGCCTCATAGAATGAATTTGGAAGTTTTCTGTCCTCTTCTATTTTTTGGAATAGTTTGAGGACAATAGGTGTTAATTCTTCTTTAAATACTTGGTAGAATTCCTCTGTGAAACCACCTGGTCCTGGATTTTTGTTTGTTAGGAGTTTCTTACAACTTATGAAATTCAGCCCCTCTCACTTTCAAAACCTAATATTATGGGGATCTGTCTTCCTCATGCAGGTTCCCCAGTGTGATAGCCCATTTTCTTGCCCTTCTTTGTGCCCATAGCTGCCTCCTCCCCCTCCCATGGACAGCTATGGTCTGTTTTGCTCCCTAATCCATCTTCACTCTTCCTACCCTCTTCAATGTGTCCTCTTCTCTGCCTTCAGAGCTGGTTTTGCCAGTCTTCGGGTCACATTGGCACTTCGGGTCACTTTGTTATTCACACTGATGTGAGCGTTATCTAGTTGTATTCCCAAAATGAAGTGAGCTTAGGGTCCTCTTACTCTGCCATCTTCCCCAGGGGGTGAGTACTAATAAGGAAGAGAAAGAGGTGGCTGCCTAGGTGATGTAGGGGTATCTAAAAGAATATCTGCATGGTAGAACAAGGTAACTTAGTGTTAAGAGAAGTTCAATTTTGCTCTTAGTAATTATACCTTTACTTTTTGTTTAAGTCATTTATTTCTTTTGTTTTTATCATGTTTTATTTCTATTGCGTTCTCTTTCTTATATGAGCCTCAACATTTATAAAAGATATTTCACCCATTCAATAGCACTCTGGACAGGAAAAGAAAAGTTAAGGGTCAATTATGTAATGATTTTAAAAGACTCCTGTTTCCACTCAAAGACACAACCACTGTATGAACATGCCTGCCTGCTGTTTTTGAATTAGCATTGTCAAACCTAATAAGCTCCCTGATAGTTTTACCTTCAGCTCCTGAACAACTCTGAGATGAATCAATGAGCAGGTAAAAAGCTCATCTAGAATTCTATTCAAGAGTTTTAAAATTAGAAATGGCTCAGTAAGGGGAGGTGTTACATACTCCATGAATCTGAAAGGGATGCATAATTGAGTAATTAAGCTGACTGCTTTGGCTGTTCTGAGAGCAATGGCTGTGTCCCTAAGAAATAAAGATTTTATAATTCCAGTAGCTCTATCTGGACAGTTGAACAATATTAACTCTTTAAAGAACTGAATTTATTTTTAGTTTTCTAGGCTTATTTAAATTCATCACAAAGGATCTTATTCATTCTTTTTTGTTGCTGTTGTTTGTTTTTTATTTATTTTTCAGTTTTATTTTTTTTCCAGATTGTTACTTTGAAAATTTTCAAACGTACCAAAAATTTCAATTAGTTCAATAAACATCCATACACCTTTATTTAGATTAAACAGCTTATATTTTGCCACATTTGCTTTATTTCTCCAAATATAAATGTTGATATATGATTGATAGATGATAGATTAGACAGATAAAAATTAATTTGTAAACTGGGATTCACACAATGAAGGCTGCCCCGTGGGCCAGCCTGCATCACAAATCTAGACCTAAGTTAGCCTACATTTAGGGATATATCTGTCAAGACATCCTAACATACACCGATCACAATCTTCCTTTTTTTTTTTTTTTTTTGCTTTTTTATTTTATTTAAATTCAATTAACCAACATATAGTACATTATTAGTTTCTGATGTAGTGTTCAATGATTCATTAGTTATAACAGCCACTGCTCATCACATCACATGCCTTCCTTAATGCCCATCACCCAGTTACCTCATACCTCCACCCACCTCCCCTTCTGCAACCCTGTTTGTTTCCCAGAGTCAAGAGTCTCTCATGGTTTGTCTCCCTCTCTGGTTTCTTCCCATTTAGTTTTCCCTCCCTTCCCGTCTGATCCTCTGTGATATTTTTTATATTCCACAAATAAGTGAAACCATATGATAATTGTCTTTTTCTGATTGACTTATTTCACTTAGCATAATCCCCTCCAGTTCTATCCACATTGATGTAAATGGTAGGTATTCATCCTTTCTGATGTAAAATTTCGTTGTATATATAAACCACATCTTCTTTATCCATTCATCTGTTGAAAGACATCTCGGCTCCTTCCACAGTTTGGCTATTGTGGACATTGCTGCTATGAACATTAGCATTCAGGTGCCCCTTCTTTTTACTACATCTGTATCTTTGGGGTAAATACGCATCTTCCAACTCAACTATAGCAGTCTTACCTTACCCTAGAAAATAGGATCTGCTAGCCTTATAAGGAAATCCCTAACCTCCTAGCCAATCATGCTGTGTTTCCATGTTGCTTCTTACCCTTTATAAAACTCATTCTTATGTCAAAAGTCCTTGAGAGCAGTACTCTACTGCTTATATGGCACTGTACTCCCCCAATCCATGGATTGTTTCTCATGAATAAAGGACATCAAAGTTGTTACTAAATTGTTTTGTCATTTGACAATAACAGGTGATAGATAAATAGAGATACAGATAGAATTTTGCTGAAGTATTTGAAAGTGAGTGACATACATTTCCTAACAAGTGCACTGTAGGGGAGGAAAAATAATTTTCTCTTTATCCGTCTAGGTTCTTTGCTGAGATCCTCCTATAATAAAAGATTAACAGGAGAAAAACAAAAGTTTAATAACATGTGTACCTCCTGTGTAAATGGGAGAGACTCAGGAAAACTGACTAACTCCATGAAATGGCCCAACCCCACTACCTTAAATACCAACCCCAGCTAAAGCCAGAAGATGTTGGGGTGTGGGGGAGCCAATTATAAGAGGCTAACAGAGAAAGCTCACTAAACAAGTATAGGATTGGTATGCTTTTTCCCTTAATGTTCTTGAAATTTAGTTATCCTTCTCTTCCTGGTACAAAGAAAGAGACACCCTTAAAAATGGAGATTTCCTTTATAAATGTAAATGTCTCCTACGAAAGGGTAAGTTCTACTTTGTTTTCAGAGTTTTTCCTATGTCTGCTATTTCTTAAAAATAAGAAGCATAAAATAATCCTATGCCAAAGAGACCTATTTTGAGGTGGCAAGTTCTCTCTTTTAACATTCTCCAATGAAATCATAATAAAATTAAAACACTCAAGAAATTTACTATTGTCATGCTATTATCTAATAGTCCCTATTTAAGTTTCTACAGTTTCCCAAGTATGTTCTTGATAGTTGCTATTCTTTAATCCACACACCAATTATGTTTTGTGTATTTTGTTGTTATGCCTCTTTGCTTTTCTCTAATCTAGATCACTGTCTCCACTTTATTTTGTCTTTAATAACAATGGCATTTTTGAAAGAGTCCGGATAGGATTTTGTTTGTTTTTAGGAAGTCATTTAATTTAGCTTTATTTCCATTATTTTCCTCATGTTAGGTACAGGTTAAAAGTTTTTGGTAAAAATACTATGTAGCTGATATTCTTCCCTCAGCACATACCATAAGTAGGTGTATGATGTTAATCTGATTAATCTGTTATAAAATGTTAATTTTATTTCAAAATATTTGTTTTAGAGAGGGATATACACTGATTTGCCAGATATTGCCAAATTGCCTTAAAAATGGTAGACCAATTAATTTCACACCAGAAGTGTATGGGAATTCCATTTTGACATCATCCTTGTAAAAATTACAAATCAGACATTTTGCTTATAGGATGTGTGCAAGTGATACCTCATTTTCTTAAACAGAATTTCTTTGATTTCTGATGGGTAATGGTGTCTTTCCAATCCTACAAATGGCTATCCAAAGATACTCTGAGGCATATCCTACTGAGGATTTTCCTTATATCATTTGCTAATTTTCTGTGGAATGGAAAATACCGACTTTCAAAGATCCATCATATATTGTGAAAACTAATATTTTATCTGATTTCAGTATATTCAAATAACATCATTTCAAATATCTTCTCTCTGTACACAGTTAATCTTTTAACATTGTGCATGCTGCTTTTGCTATTTTCATTTTTATAGCTATGATAATGTTCATCTCTGGTAAGAGTTTCTTCTCCTTGACTTTATTTTACATTGTAAGTGCCATAGATAGTCTTGCCCCTTTATTGTTCCATATAAATATTATTATCAGTCTAATTTCTTGAAATATATTATTTGATTATTTACTGAGAATTACATGAGGTTTGAATTTTTTTTTTTAAATAATTGATTTATATTTAATACTGAATCATTTAGGCCATAAATATTCACATATCACTATTGGTTTGGATCTAATTCTACAGATGTCAACAAAATTTTGTAATTTTTCAAGAAAATACTGGTTTTTCTAGTATTTTTTTAAATTCTTACTTGCCTTTTTTGGGGGGGGTAAGGAAAAATTTTCATTTCTCTCGTAGTTCCACATTAGTTGTTCTCTGTGTATAGGAGTCACTAAGAAATCAAGAATATATGTGCTTTAATTCTTTCTGTCTTTGAGTTTTAATGATGAATTTGTCTCAAATTTGACCAGTAGAAAGAAACTTGACCAATTCTTATGTCCTTTTGACATGTCAATATCAATTTTTGAACCTATTTCCTGACCCAGCCTGATGTTTTAGACTCAACTTATACTTGCCATGCTGAGACCTGAAATCAGCCATTTTTCCAGAAACCATGCTTCTCTAAATAAGTGATTTTTGGAATCAAAAATTGACCTCTGTGTGTGTGTGTGTGTATACACACATATTTATTTATTTATTTATTTCTGCTGAGGTTATGACAGATCCTAAGCTGTTTCAATACAAAGAGCTAGGAAATATATATATATTTTTAAATAAGTTTATACTGATACCTAAAATTCCAATGTTACTATAAAGTTTTTCTGTCTTCTTTCCCTATTTCTAGCTTCCTTCTCTTATAGTAAGAAAATTGGCTTTCAAGAATATTAATATGCTTGTTTATTTACTAAATCATATTTTACACACAGAACAGTTTGAGAACTACTACACCAATTTCACTACCAACATGAAAGAAACTAAATTAATTTCAGGATTTTTTTTAAGATGATTTTGTTTTTAGAATATATCCATCTAAGTGTATAGTCATAATATGGTCCTCATAAATTAATTGGATGTTGTTTTCTTCTTTGTGTTTTTGTAAAGTATTAGTCATTTACTTTTGTCTATATTCAGATTTTAAAATTACCTCATATTTGTTGATGTAATTTTTTCAAAGTTTTATTTTAGAGAGTGAGTCAGAGTGTATGTAAATGGGGGAAAAGGAAGAGGGAGAGAGAGATTCTTAAGCAAACTCCATGCTCAGCACGGAGCTCCACACCGGGCTCAGTCTCACCAATCCTGAGATCATGACCTGAGCTGAAATCAAGGCTTAACTAACTAAGCCACCCAGGCACCCCTAATTATTTTTAAGATGTAGGATATTAACATCTTCCAAAAGCCAAAACTACATACATACCTTGTAGTTTTGTTATGCATTGCTAAATTTCCCTTCATAGCATTTGCAGTCATATCAGGGTGTACACAGCTTCTAGTGGACTCTCTTAACTATATATTGTCAAGCATCTAATATTGTCAGTCTGAGAGTTGAGATACTGAATAAATTCTCATATGCCTTTTGGCTCTATTGATATTTTTAAATACCTATTCAAGATTATATATATATATATATATATATATGATTTATTTATTTATTTGTCAGAGAGAGAGGGAGAGTTAGAAAGAGAGCACAAGCAGGGGGAAAGAGAGCAGGCTTTTGCTGGGCAAGGAGCCCGATGCAGGACTTAATCCCAGAACCCTGGGATCATGACCTGAACCAAAGGCAGGCGCTTGCCCAACTGAGCTGCCCAGGTATCCCCAAGATATTTCTGTATTTATTTTTGGGTTATTTGTTTATGTCTAATTGATTTGCAGAAGTTAATTATATATTCTACGTATGATTTTATTATAGACTATGTATTGTAAACATTTTTTTACAAATTTTATAAGCAAACATTCTTAACTTTAGTGAGTCCAACTCATCAATCTTTTCTTTAATGACTAGACATTTTACATTCTCTGTAATAAATTTTTGCCTTCCCAAGAACATGAAGATATTATTCCATAATTTCTTCTGTGAGCCTTACTATTATTATTTCTTATTTTTATATTTTTATTTATGTATTTTTATTATTTTTCAACTTAGGTTATATTTACATATTTAGGTATTTAGATCCATTTATTTTATATAAATATATTTTTGTATGGCATGAGATAGGGATAAGAATTGACAATTTTCTAAATGGGTATTTTAGGATTGTTTAAAAACATATTTTGCCAATTGAATTGTAGTCATGCCCTTTCCTGAACCCTATTTTGCTCTTTGTTTTTGTTTTTCAAGAAAGTCTTAGGTATTTTAGATTGCTTATATGTTCCCAGAAATTTTAGAATACAATGTGTCAATGTCCACAAAAAATAAAAGCTATAAATGTAAATCTATTACTTTGAAAACTTGTGAATACATTTTTTAATTTCCATTATTTATTAAAAACTACTAATCTTTTCCCATTTCAATCCATTTATATTTATTGACAGCTATGTACACAACTAATCTTGGAATACTCTATTTTCTTTACCTTTACTATTTTTCCATGTTTTTTTTGAGCGTATTCTCCTTTCATTACTTAATGTTTCATTTTAACAATTTTTCTTTTTGAACAGCATTGTATGATATGTATCTAATTTCTAAAATACTCATATTGCTCATAAACTTTCAGTTGGTTAACCACTGGTTGTCTATAATTCTTTGATCATGACTTTTTATTATTTATAATAATCTCATATCCAATGTTAAACTTTTTTCCAAATTTCTTGCTATTTAGTATCTCAATCTTTTGCATCCTTTGTTCATTTATATACTTAAAATACATTTTATGCTTTTTTAGCACATCAAATGCTTACCTTGAAATAAAAAATGTAGTACATTTTACTTAAGTGTTTTTTTTTCTTTTTTGAATCTTGTTTTGAGGAAGAAGTAAAAAAAAAAAACTGTTATAAAGCAACATATCCATTAAATGCTTATAAGATTTGTAGATGATTGTCATATATTACAAATTTCCAAATATATAAAATTACCTCAGAAAGTTAAAATTAGGCTTTTTAATATTTACAATAAATTTTTGTTCTTTAATAGATTGAGTTATTATTATCTTTTACTGAGGACTATTTTTTAAATAGCATATTTAAGTGATAATCTAACCAAATAGATTTTTCTGTCTCTGGTTAAATATCCTGGGTTGATAACTAATTAATTGTTGGTTAAGTCAATTGATGATATTATAACATATCTGATCATATTAAGCTCTCTGTAAAAAAGCAGTGATAACTGTGTATATATGATAACTATGTCACAGACACCTAGAGAACTGAGAACATCTGAAACAAATATTTTTAAGATAGAAGATTCTGCATTATCAGAAATTTTTGGTTAATGACTCCAAGTAGATTTGGTATGAGTCTTTCTTTCTCCTCTTCTTAACTAGGTAACAAACACAGCATATATACACACATGTATGTGTATGTGTGTATGGTATTTTAAAATTTTTGTATTAATTTTGTATTAATTTACGCTTAAGTCCTTTTAATATTTCTTGTAAAGCTAATTTAATACTGATAAACTCCTTTAGTTTTTGCTTGTCTGGAAAACTCTTCTTTTCAAGTCTGAATGATATTCTTACTAGTAGAGTATTCTTGGTTGAAAGATTTTTTATTTGGGGGTTTTTTAAAGCACTTTGAATATGTTATACCACTCTTCCTTTCTGGCCTGCAAAATTTCTGCTGAGGAATCTGTTTATAGCCTTAAGGGGTTTCTCTTGTAAAATAACAATTTGTTTTTCTCTTGTTACTTTTAAGATTCTCTCTTTGTCTTTAAGTTTTGACATTTTAATTATAGTGTGGCTTTCTTTGGGTTCATCTTGTTTGGAACTGTCTGGGATTCTTGGATCTGGATGTCTCTTTCCTTCCCTAGGTTAGGGAAGTTTTTAGCCATTATTTCTTCAAATAAGTTTTTTGCCCCTTTTATTCTTTCTTCTCTGTCTGGGACCCCTATAATGCAATTGTTGTTTCACTTGATATTGCCCTAAAGGTCCCTTAGGTTATCTTCATTTTCTAAACTTATTATTTTTTTTCTTTTTGCTGCTCTGTCTGGTGAGTCCCATTGCTTTATCTTTTTTCTCACTGTTCTGTACTTCTACTTTATCCAGTCTGATGTTGAAGCACTCTAATGTATTTTTCAGTTTAGTTATTGGATTTTTCAGTTCTGTGACTTCTTTTTGGTACTTTCTTATGTTTTCTCTTTGTTGAAGTTCTCACTGTATTCATCCATTCTTCTCCTAAGTTCAGTGAGCGTCTTTATGACCATTACTTTGAACTCTTTATCACATAGATTGTTTACCTCTATATCATTAAGATTCTTTTGTGAGGTTTTGTCTTATTCTTTTGTTTGGAACATATCTCCCTGTTTCCTCATTTTGACTCTCTGTGTTTATTTTTATGTATTAGGTGAAACAGCTACCTCTCTTAGTCTTGAAGGAGTAGCTTTTTGTAGGGGATGATCCCTCTTGTTCAACTTTGCCCTAGTTCTTGCCTGTCTCTCAAACCTTAGTGACTGCTTGAACCATATGATTTATTCTTGATATAATCCCATTATTGAGGGTGTGTCAAGATCTGTCAGTGATCCAAAGAGGAGAACTTCATTTAGCACCTAATTTCAGACTGATTGGAAGACCCTTGAGCAGCAGCTTTTGTAGTATGCAAATATATACTGTCCTGTGGGGCCACAGTTGTAATTCCTGTTGGCCTTTAGGCCAGGAGATCTGAAGGCATTCCCTGAGTAATAGTTGCAAAAATCAAGACTCCAGACAAGTGTATAAGCTCCTTTTTGAGAAGTATTACCAAGCTGTAGTGAGGCCAAGTGGGTATGCAAGAATGGTGTCTCACTGCTTCTGTTTCCTGGAAGTACCTCCTTAGAGTCTAGATGTGTGTGAAACCTGAAGCCTGGCTGAAACTCCAGGCTAAGTGAATAGGTTTTTCATGGGAAGATTTGGGTTGTTTTAGTCTGCTATCCATGTAGCTCTCTAGAGTGGTGAGTTGCAGAGAGATGTCTTTCTGATTGTTACAGTACCAAGGAACTCTGGAATGCCATCCTCTGGGCCTCCAGGGTCATGTGATCGAAGGGTGTCCTCTGCGTAGATTGTGCATGCCTACTGGCTTTAGCAAGGAGCTAAAGTATTCAAGGCACACTTACTGGCTTCAGAAGGCATTGGGAGAATGTCTTGTCTGTGTGTGCCTTTGGACTTCAGCAATGTAATAAGAGGGAGCCTTGTCTGTGTGCATGAACCTGCATTAGGTTGGAAGTGGGAGGATGCTACAAGTGCTCATGCTCATCAGCCCCAGCCAGGGAAGGAAGAACACTGCTACTGCTCATGCTCTCTGGTCTCAGCATGCACTGCAACCACTTGTGCCCACTCATCCCAGGTAGTGGGAGGGTGCTGTATTTGAGTTCATCAGCCTGTGCTGGCAGGCTACGTGGCAAGTGCCACAATGGCATCTCCAGTGTGTCTGTCTCCTGTGAGCATTTCAACAGTCCCCCACTCCTCCAGCCAGTGCCTCCAGACCAGAAAATGAATCTCTACCAGTTATAATCTAGGAGCTTTTAGACTGCCATTTTTTTTTACTGGGTCTTGGGATGAGATCACATGCAAGCCCTCTAAGAGAGGAATCAGTTTCCTAGAGCACTTTGGAACCCTTGGACATCAGGTCTGATGGTTTTCCAAGCCAGATGTACTGGGGGCTCATCTTTCTAGTGTAGATCCCTGGGCCAGGGTGGTCAATGTGGACTGTTACATGATAGCTAAGTTTTACTCTTCTATTCTAAAACAGTGCTGCTCTATCCCTCTTTTAATTAGTCATCTCACTGGTATCTCTGAGGCTTTCCCCAAACTAGATTTCATGTTGGAATGAATAACCTGCTTCCTCTGTTCATCTCTCAGTTTTATCCCTCTAAAAAGACCATAAAATTTGGACAGTTTTTCTTAAATAATTAAAGGAACAATTAGCTATTTACCTAGTGGTTCATCTTTATTTCTTACCATACTAATTTCATCACACCTGTGTACTTTATATAGTTTGCAATACATGTAGAATCTTAGTCTGAGCCATGAAAAACGATCCCATTTCATTTGCCATATGGTTACAAGATCGCATGTATGAAACTATAAAATTATAATTTTAAAATCATTAACTTGTGTCCTGTTAAATATGTTTTATATCTATCATTTATATATAAACAGAAAAGGGAACATTCACTAATATTGACAAAGAGAAATATGATCTTGTTTAGTTTTGGGGGGAAAAGGAACATATATATATTCTTGTAAAATCTCATACATATATATAAAGGAAAAATCCACTAAAAATCTAATAGGGCATGGTATCATCAATAAAAAGAGGAGAGAATTAGATCTTGATATTCCTTTTCTGTTCTATTGACAAAAACAAGTACAGTTTAACAGGTAAAAGTGCATACCTCTGAAAGTTTTTTGATTTCTAGTGGATGTGGTCTAGAGTAGGTATTTTTTAAAATCTTATTTATCAATACTCTTAGTGAGATTTTGGACATGGAAATTTGCCCTGAACTGGGCAGGGAATAGAGAACTAAATTCCTCCTACATTGAAGTATGAGGATGAGTTTCTAATGGCAGGGTGAAGGAGCATAGGTAGGCTCAAGAGATGATTTAGAAGTAAGATCAACTTGACTTTGGAATGGTGGAGAAGTCCTCCTGCATTCTCACTTGCACAACTGGATGGATAGCGACACCATTCACTGAAATGGAAATATGAAAATGGAATCCACGTTAGGACAAAAACATGTGCTAAACCCTGGAGCTAAGAGAATTCTGGGCTGGATAAGTTTGCAAATGGGATGCCTCAATGTATGCTCAGTGGAAATTATAGAGTGGAAAAAATAGAACTAATCCTTGAGGAATTTCATAATTAACAACTTGACAAATGGTGAATATCTAAAGAAAGAAAGTAAATACTTAGCTCACTTCAGCCTTTATAAAATTTATTCTTAAAGCACTGATTGAAGGAAGGAAGAGGGTGCCTATTTCTTTTACAGACTAAAATAAGTTTGCAGTTATAGACTGCAATTTAGTAAAGCATTTCCTTCCACAAAGGAGCAGCCACCTTGTAGCTCCTTCAGAGGTATACTCAATGTTCTGTTGAACAAACTTCACTTGCCCACAACAGAGCATACCCTTCAAAGATGCCCTTTTCTCCATTATTTCCTATAGTTACTGTGAACACTCTCTCAACTGCATACCCTGATTCAATATTGTAACAAAATTTTCTTTAAATGCATTTTCTTGTGGCACATACTTTAAGGAGGAGATAAGGAGGATTAAAAAGGAAAGGTTTTTATTTGACTAAATCAAAGATAATTTGGAAATTCTTCAGGATGTTAAACTCCAGCATCCTAAACAGAAAGTAAACAGGATATAAGATTTGGACTTGTGAGTAGCAGGCATACTGTGATAGCTACCAATATATGGACATGAGCCCACACGGCAGGAGGATTGCTCAGTGGAAGGATTTAGGCCGAAAGCCAATGGAATTACCGATGGCTTCTACTGAGCATCTTAATATGTAGGTGCTTTTCAGGACAAGATTTTTGAGCATAAAGGAGCTGACATCATAATAAATATACAATAGTCACACATAGATCAATAAAGTCAAAGAACCTCATTAAACAGATGTTATCTTGAGAAAAACAACAGTCTTAGAGAAAAAGATATCTCCTTGGTAAAAGACAGTAGATTTTTTGTCTAGAGTTACCCTGCCAGTAAGTCAGCTCCTTCCTATGAGGACCTTGTCTTTGTTGAGGGCATCCTGGAGGGTGCTCCTGTTTCCTGGACCACCTCAGGGCATCTAACAAGGGTTTCTGTCTCCTCTCTTTCCTCCATACCAAGTGACTTCAGATTGAAGAATCAGGGTAGTTAATAATGAAATGAAATATTACAAATAGAAGAGATGATAGGTACTTACATATTTAACTGTACTAAGGAAAGGGATATTGTACACATATAATTATTTTTCTCCTATCTTCATTCTAGGTAGTCATGTTTTCCAGCTGAGATTCTGTGTGAAGGAGGGGTAGACCCAAGACAAATTAGGGAGCTTTAGCTGTCATCTCATAGGCTTTCCATTCAAGACTGATATCCAACTTTTGCAAACTTGGGTAACAAGTGGAATTTTAAGAAACCCTGCCAAAATGGGCATAAATGCCAGACAAGGGAACTGGTGAATAGGAAGGGCCAATAGAGAGGAGTTGGTTTCCATCACCTCTTCTCCTTCAGGCCATGAATAGAGACTGGGAGCAAGAGGCTCCCCAAGAAATCCTAGTTTAGCAGTTGTTTCCTTTCTCTTCTTTGCCCTATTTACCACCTCTTCCTGTTAACACTCACAAAACAGCTTGGTCTGCATAGAGCTACTAAGTGACCTGTTAGCAACCTTGGTTCCTCAGCAGGCTCTAAGCCCTAAGAACTAAACCTAGGAAATGCCTCCATTACTGCTTAATGAATATAGAAAACTCACCCTACCTCAGTCTTTTGCATTCTGTAGAAACAGCTGAGTAATTTTTTCTAAAGCATTGTCTAGGATATTTGTCCACCTAGTATACAAGAACACAAACTGGATGTGCCATGGTACATTCAAAAAACATAAATATCATACATATGTACATATATGTCATATACCTATCTATCATCTATCCATTTAGCTATGTATCTGGACTTCTTTCTTCCAATGCTAATGAAATTCTCAGAAGGCTTATTTGCAAAAATAAAGGCAGCCAGAAATATTTCTCCTTCTTGAGCAAAAGATCTGAGCAATATTTGTAAATTCCAGAATAATTCATTTACATCTTCAGAGATAATAAGGCTAGGAGTGGTAGGCAACTAGAGGGAAGAGTATTTACTAGAAGCAGCATCTCCGTCTCTGTGTTAATGTGGGCTAAACAACCAGAAGTGTAGGTAGGCAGAGAGCAAGTTGCTCTCCCTGAACACTTTCTTCACATTCAGAGCCATTTCATCATCCTTAAAGATGATACGTTGACATTACAGTTATTAGCACTTTGACTGGAAGACATTAGTCATCATAGTGTGAAAACAAGACTGGGAGACGAGAAGAGAAGGTGGACTTGGGGTGCTCACTTGGCTGTTAACCCACCAACAAATGTGAAGTTTCACTCCCAGGCTTGCCATCCTGCACCTCATCCCATTTCCCTCAAATAACAGAATCTGGCTGTACGTCCAAACACCACAGTTATATTATGCAGCACTCACACATCCCTGTTAAAGCAGGGGGTGAGTGCCCCTTTTTAAAGGTTATCTTTGGCAAACTCATAATTCCACAGACCAGTGTAAATTATTCCCTAAAACAGCTGAAGAAAGTCATCATGATAAGCAGGCCAGGGCACATCTGTCTCTGCAGAGCTGACATTGTTACTACTGAGTGAGTGTTCTGTTTTCTCCTCACATCATTGCACTCATTGAGTGCAGCACCCAGATATCTTTGTCAAGTCAAATAAAAATAAAATTTCTTATTTGATTGCATTTATATCATGATTCTGAATAATGATCTACCTTTTCATGCCAGGTGCTCTTTCCCTAGATTCTTTTACTCTGCCTCTCTTCAGAAATTCTGACTTCCAGCCACTTCACATTTCTACAGCTGTCAATATGGATTTTATTTTACCTTATAACTTATTTAAGCTTCATGCTATTTCATTAACTTCTTCCTATATTTTCAGATGAAGAATTTGAGCCAAAATTATGTCTGCATATGACTGTATTCTCATGTTGTTACATTAGTGTTGCCAGACTATCTAACTGAAAAAATAAAAGTTACCGAGGCATGAGCCCAAATCTGTGAGCCAACCTATGCAAATTCAGAAAATGTCTTGGTCAAATAGCTCTGCCTCCTTGATTTGTGTATAATTTATGTGGAGAGGACAGCAACTTAGATATTAAAGAGCTTCTGGCAAAACAATGCTGTCACTAGAGAGATTTGAAGAGGAAGTTATACTCTTGTTTAAAAAAATTACCTTCAACCTTGTACTTAACATACTTTTAGTCACATCCTATAATTGTTTGACAACATTTCTACATTTTACTTTCTTTTAAAACTAAAATGTCCCTTCTGATTTTATCCTATCACTAAGGTGACACATGTCTGGGTAGTCAATCCCAGTTCATGCCTGTTGTCCCAGAACCACATCCAATTTAGCATCTTTCCAGAATTTAAAATTTTATTATTCTGCTGTTAATAGTTGCATTAAAATACACCCAGATAAGCTTGGTATAACTGTACTTTTTTCTACTCATTTGTGCAAAGTTCTTGTCTAGTAGTGTGAGATGCATGGATGATGAACAACTTTCATACTTTAACATGTGGCAGAAACTGAACGCCAACAGGGGCTGACCTGTTTCTCTCTCTCTCTCTTTTTTTAAACATTTCTAGAAAGATTTAAATTAGCATATCACTTTGAAAGACAGTATGCAGGGGATGCACAGATAAACTACACTTGGACAGGATTGGAGTGAAATAACTCTTTCCAGTCTCCTTTAGTGGTAAGAAAAGTAATCTAGCCTGTGCCAGATGGCCACTTGCTGTAACAGACAGTCATGCCTCCCTATGGCAGCAATCTGCAAGATGCCCGCTCTCTAGGCTGCCAGTCTTTTTGAATCCTGTAACGTGGAAATTATAGGTTAGGCCTTTGCGAAACATATGCAGGCAATAGGATGATCGACTCTGGCATAGAACATGGGCTAGTCTAAATGACTGACTTACTGCATTTTTGCAATTTATTGTGATGTGTAAAACTAAAATAATTCATTTGATTTATTGTTTGGTAATGCTTTTTATTCTGTGACAAATCAGTTTTGTATCAACAAACTAAAAGAAGAAAACCTCATGTTAATGAAAAAAACAAATGCTGAATTTCTGCTAATCAAGAATATTAATAGATGTGTAACTTGCTGAGAAGGTTGACAAATAACACTCACCAAAGAGGCCATGGTGATGTGGACCACATAAAACTAGAAGGATTGTGTAATATAACAGTCTTGAAAAGTTAATGGTTATTTCAGAAGACTTTGCCCAAAGACGGCAACTTCTTGCAACTTCAGAAGGTATGCTTACACATCATTCTGTGAAGCATGACTTTTCATTCACATCAAATGAACATTTTCTAATTTAACATTACTCATTTTTTTATTTTAAGATTTTTGTTCAAATATGTATCATCAAATTATAACACTTAGTGTGTTAACTTTAATACCAGAAATTGAATTTTGAAGAATTAAACAGTCCAAGTTTTTATGTTAGTGTCATTATGCCCTTATTTTGAAAAGCATTGTTAATTCTGAGAATTCATTTTTTTTCAATTTTGAAATCAAAAGAAATGCTTTGAAAGTTTATTTCACTGAAGATGAAAGATCTTATGCTAATGTGAATAGTATAGATTAAGTTTAGAAATTCTCCATTGAAGATTTTTTTTTTTTGCACTGATCATAGGAATATAGTCATGGTAAAAATAATATTCTCACCAAATTGAGAAAGTAGGAACTAAAATGTAGTTGGAAGTGGTTGTGTTCACAAATAATGTACGTGTGTGTGTGTGTGTATACATATATATATATAGAAGTTCCACTATTTAAAAACTCTGTAGAGTAGTTAGCATATATTGCACACACATACATAGACATACATAGGTAGACGTATATGTAGATAAATTATATTTTGTGATGGGGTGATAATAAATGTAAACAATATATTAAGCAAAGCTGGGGTGCCTGGGTGGCTCAGTTGGTTGAATGTCTGACTCTTGCTTTCAGCTAGGGTCATGATCTGGGGGTCCTGGGATCAAGCCCCGTGTCAGGCTCCATGTTCAGTGCAGAGTCTGCTTGTTCCTCTCTCTCCCCTTGCTTGCTCTGTCTCTCCCTCTTTCTCTCTCTCTCAAATAAATAAATAAATATAAATAAATAAATAAAATCTTAAATATATATATATTAAAGCAGTATGTACTTTTTACCCTTTATTAATCACATTTTAGAAATGCTCAAGGCTTTGAATAATTCTTTGTAAATCAACTTATGCATTATATCCTTGTTTTGAAACTATTGTAAAGGTGAACCTTTTTTTTTTTTTTTTTTTTAATTGAAGTACACTTGACACACAGGTTACCTTGGTTTCAGGTAAGGTATACCTTAAATTTTGGTTGCATTTACTTTAAAGGTGTTGTAAATATTTAAAAATATTTTGGGGGGAAAGAAACATTAGTTAATAGGAAGATTTTGAACTTCAAATGAAAGTTAGAAACAGAAGAACAGTAAGTACTCAATAAGAGCTCAAGGGGTATACAAAATATAGAATCATAATTTGTTAATTGTACTTGGGAATGTCTTCAGTTTAGGGATAGTCTTTTGATTGAGCTCATATTACTTTTTATTTTAATTCCAGTATAGTTAACATACAGTGTTATATTAGTTTCAGGTGTACAATATAATGATTCAACAGTTCTATGTATTACCCAGCACTCATCGAGATAATTGTATTCTTAATCCCCTTCACCTATTTCAACCATCCCCCCTACCTATTTCCCTTCTGGCAGCCATCAGTTTGTTCTCTTTAGTTAAGAGTCTGTTTTTGGTTTGTCTTTTTTTTTTTTTCCCCTGTTGTTCACTTGTTTTGCTTCTTAAATTCCATATATAAGTGAAATCATATGGTATTTGTCTTTCTCTGACCTACTTCGCTTATCATTATACTCTCTAGCTCTATTCATGTCATTACACATAGCAAGATTTCATTCCTTTTTATGGCTGAGTAATATTCCATTGTGTATATATACCACATCTTCTCTATCTATTCATGAACACTTGGGCTGTTTCCATAATGTGGCTATTGTAAATAATCTGGCAATAAACATAGGGTTGCATGTATCTTTTCAAATTAGTGTTTTCATATTCTTTGGGTAAATACCCAATAGTGGGATTACTGAATCACAGGGTAAATCCATTTTTAATTTTTTGAGGAAACTCCATACTCTCTTCCACAGTGGCTGTACCGTTTGCATTACTACCAACAGGGCAGGAGAGTTCCATTTTCTCCACATCCTTTCCAATACCTGATTTATCTTGTTTTTTTGTTTTTTTTTTTTTATTTTAGCCATCCTGGCAGGTGTGAGGTAATATCTCATTATAGTTTTGGTTTGAATTTCCCTGATGAGTGATATTGAGCATCTTTTCATGTGTCTATTAGCCATCTGGATGTTGTCTTTGGAGAAATGCCTATTCATGTCTTCTGTCCATTTTTAATTGGATTATTTTTTTAGTTTGGGTTTTGTTTGTTTTATGATCTTGAGTTGTATCAGTTCTTTATGTATTTTGGATTCTAAACTTTTATTGGATATGTCATTTACAAATATCTTCTCCCATTCAGTAGATTGTCTTTTAGTTTTGTTGTTTCCTTTACTGTGCAGAAGCATTTTATTTTGATGAAGTACCAATGGTTCATTTTTGCTTTTGTTTCCCTTTCCTCAAGAGACAGATCTAGAAAAATGTTGCTGTGACCAGTGTCAGAAAGATTACTGCCTGTACTCTTTTCTAGGATTTTTATGGTTTAAGGTTTCACGTATAGGTGCTTAATCCATTTTTTGTTTTTCTTGTTTGTTTTTTTTTTTTTTCAAAAAAAGATAGTAGGAAGGGAAAAATGAATTTTGAATTTATTTTGAACTTACTTTTGTGTATGGTGTAAGAAAGTGGTCCAGCTTCATTATTTTGCATGTAACTGTCCAATTTTCTCAACACAATTTGTTGAAGAGACTTTTTTCCCCATTGCATATTCTTGCCTCCTTTGTCAAAGATTAATTGACCATATAATTATGTCTTTTTTCCTGGGGTTTTTATCCTGTTCCATTTATCTATGTGTCTATTTTTGTGCCAGTACTACAGTGTTTTGATTACTACAGCTTTGTAGTATAATCTGAAATCTGGAATTGTGATGCCTCCAGTTTTGATTGTTCTTTTCAGAATTGCTTTGGCTCTTCAGGGTCTTCAGTGGCTCTGTACAAACTTTAGGACTGTTTGTTCTAGATCTTTTTTTAAGATTAAAAAAAAAAATTTTATTTGCGAGAGAGAGAGAGAACAGAGGTAGAGTGGGAGGGAGAAGCCAACTTCCCACTGAGCAGAGAGCCCAATGTGGGGCTCAATCCCAGGACCCCAAGATCATGACCTGAGCCGAAGGCAGATGCTTAACTGACTGAGCCACCCAGGCGCCCCTGTTCTAGATCTTTAAAAAATGCTATTGGTATTTTGATAAGGATTGCATTAAGGGTGTAGATTGCTTTGGATAATATGGATATTTTAACAATATTTGTTCTTCTAATCCATGAGCATGGAATGTCTTTTTTGTGTCATCTTCAATTCCTTTCATCAATATTTTGTAGTTTTCAGAGTATGGGTCTTTCATCTCCTTGATTAAGTTTATTCTTAGGTATCTTATTATTTTTGGTGCAATTGTGTAAGTGGAATTATTTTCTTAATTTCTCCTGCTGCTTCATGATTAGTGTATAGGAATGCTACAGATTTCTGTACATTGATTTTGTATCCTTTGACTTTACTGATAATCATTTCTAGTGGTTTTTTTGGTGGAATCTTCAGGGTTTTCTATATATCATACCATGTTTTCTGCAAGTCAGGAAAATTTTACTTCCTTTTACTGACTTTTATTCCTGTTTCTGATTGCTGTGGCTTGGATTTTCACCACTATGTTGAATAAAAGCAGTGAGAGTGGATATCCTTATATTGTTTCTGACCTTAGAGGAAATGCTCTCGGTTTGAATATGATGTTAGCTGAGTTTTTCATATATATTGAGGCATGTTCCCTCTAAACCTACTTATTGAGGGTTTTTATCATGAATGGGTACTTTATTTTGTCAAGTGCTTTATTTTTATCTGTTGAAATGATCATATGGTTTTTATACTTTCTATTGTGATGTATTATGATTGATTTGCAAATACTGAACCACCCTTGCATCCTGGGAATAAATCCCACTTGATTGGGATGAATATATATATATATATATTTTTAAAAGATTTTATTTATTTATTTGACAGAGAGAGACACAGCGAAGGAGGGAACACAGGCAGGGGGAGTGGGAGAGGGAGAAGCAGGCTTCCCGCTGAGCGGGGAGCCCGATGCGGGGCTCAATCCCAGGACCCTGGGATCGTGACCTGAGCTGAAGGCAGACGCTCAACGACTGAGCCACCCAGGGGCCCTGAATATATTTTTTTAATGTATTGTTGAATTACATTTGCTAATATTTTTTGAGGATTTTTGCATCTATGTTTACTAGAGATATTGGCCCACAGTTCTCTTTCTTTGTTGTGTTTTTATCTAGTTTTGGAATCGGGGTAATACTGGCCTCATAGAATGAATTTGGAAGTTTTCCTTCCTCTTCTATTTTTTTGGAGTAGTTTTAAAAGAACAGATATTAACTCCTCTTTACATGTTTGGTTAAATTCAACTGTGAGGCCATCTGGTTCTGGGGTTCAGTTTGTTGTGAGTTTTTTTATTACCAATTTCATTGCTTATAATTGGTCTGTTCAAATTCTCTTTCATCCTGATTCAATTTTGGGAGGTTATATGTTTCTAAGAATTTGTCCATTTATTCTAGGTTGTCCAATTTGTTGACATATAATTTTTCATGATATTCCTTTACAATCTTTTGAATTTCTGTGGTATTGGTTTTTATTTCTCCTCTTTCATTCCTGATTTTATTTGAGCTCCTCCCCCCCCCATTTTTTATGAGTCTAGCTAAAAGTTTATCAATTTTGTTGATGTTTTCAAAGAACCAGCTTTTGGTTTCATTGATCTGTTCTATTAGTTTTTTAGTTTTTATTTCATTTATTTCTGCTATATTGATTTCATTTATTTCTGCTATAATGTTTGTTACCTCTTGATTTAGGGTTTTGTTCTTTTCTAGCTCCTTTAGGTGTAAGATTAGGTTGTTTATTTTTTCTTGTTTCTTGAGATAGGCCTATATTACTACAAACTTGCCTCTTAGAACAGCTTTTGCTGCATCCCAAAGCTTGTGGGTCATTGTGTTTTCATTTTCATTTATCTCCATGTATTTTTTGATTGCCTCTTTGATTTCTTGGTTGACCCATTCATTGTCTAGTAGCACTTTATTTAATCTCCATGTATTTGTGGTCGTTCCAGATTTTTTCTTGTGGTTGATTTCTAGTTTCATAGCATTGTGATTAGACCAAAAAAAAAAAAAAGCATGGTATGACTTTAGTCTTTGTGAATTTGTTGGGACTTATATTATGGCCCAATATATGATCTATTCTGGAGATTGTTCCTTGTGAACTTGAAAAGAATGTGTATTCTTCTGTTTTATGATGGAATGTTCTGAATATATCTGTTAAATCTATCTGGTCCAATGAATTATTCAAAACCACTGTTTCCTTTTTGAAATTCTGTTTGGATGATCTGTCCATTTATGTAAGTGGGGTATTAAAGTCCCCTACTATTACTGTATTACTATCAAATTGCTTCCTTTATGTTTGTTATTAACTGCTGATTATTTGGGTGCTCCCATTTGAGTGCATAATTATTTACTATTCTTATATCTTCTTGTTGGATTGTCCCCTTTATTATTATATTTATATATTCAAAGAAGTAATAAATATATTAATATATTTTGTCACGTATTACAGTCTATTTTGCCTGATGTAAGTATTGCTACCGCAGCTTTCATTTGACATTCATTTGCATGATAAATGCTTCTCCATCACTTCACTTTTAATATGCATGTGTCTTTAGATCTGAGATGAGTCTCTTGTAGGTAGCATATAGATGGGTTCTTGCTTTTTTATTCATTTTGTCATCCTATGTCTTTGGAGCACTTACTCTGTTTACATTCAAAGTAATTATTGACAGATATGTACTTATTCCCACTTTGTTACTTGTTTTATGGTTGATTTTTGTAGCTTTTCTCTATTCTTTTCTTGCTCTCTTAATTAGTTGACTTTCTTCAGTGATATACTTGGATTCCTTTCTCTTTGTTTTTTACATATCTTTTGTTGGTTTTTCACTTGTGGCTACCATTTGCTTTACATATAACATCTGCATATAGCATTTGCCAGAGATGCAGTAGCAATGAGCTGTAGGGTGTTTTTCCCGTGTTGTCCCCTGAGAAGTTTTCATTTGTGGGCAGGGCCCCAGTCACACTAGTTGTCTGTCTCCAGCTATCTGCTACATACACAGTCAGACTAGTGTGTGTGGTTATCTTCCCTTCCCTTCTAGGGCAGGAGTTGCTTTTGAGTGGTTCTGGCCCCTGCCATGGTTGCTTACACACCGCCAGGCCTGTGGCACAACCCTGGCTAGGCTCTGGCCAAGAGTGTACTGGAGGGAGAAGATCTGCAGTGTGTCAGGTGTGGGAGTGTTAGCAGGATTGCTTGCTTCGTGTCCCCTGCTGGAGGGTCCTCCAGTATGAGGACTGATGCCTGCCTGGATATAGGGTGCAATCTGCTGAGGGGAATATGTGTGTGGCAGAGCGGGGTGGGGGGCACAAGTTTCAGCAAGTTAGGTAAGAAATGTTGGTGCCATGCTGCTTCCCTCAGGTGGCCATGTGTTTATGTTAGGGGACAGGGGAGAGAAATGTTGCCTGACAGCTCCTTTGTTTCTGAAGAAATCTCCCAAAGTTCTCTGCCCCTCCAGCACATGCTCTGAAATAAGTAAATAACTCTCCCTCCTCTAAGCCCCAGGCAGTTTTCCAACTGCTGCTTCTATGCTCTATCTCTGCAGGCTGTTTGTTATGTTGTCTCTTAAGGGCAGGGACTCAGTTGCATCCTGCCCTCCAGGCTCTCCCAGAGCCAAGCCAGATGATTTTTAAAGTTCTAGGTTTTAAGTCCAACCTGTTGTAAGAACTCATGAAATTTGGCCCCTGTGGTTTTCAAAGCCAAATGTTATGGCAATTTATCTTACTCCTGTGGGCTCCCCAGTGTGATAGTTTTTCTCCCCTCTCTGTCCCTGCAGAATCCCTCCCTCCTGTGGACAGTCCCGTGGGTCTGTTTAGCTCCTGACTACATCTCCTCTCTTCTACCCCCTTCAGTGTGGCCTTTCCTCTACATTTGGTTGTGGAATTTGTTTTGCTAGTCTTCAGGTCATTTGGGGGGTTATTTACACTGATAAGAGTGTTATCTAGTTGTATCCATGGGATGAGGTGTGCTTAGGTTTCTTCTATTCCACCATCTTTTCTGGAAGTCACTTACGGGACTAATTCTTCTCTGTTCTTTTCTTCTGCTATCTTCCCTTGTGATTTGATAGCTTCCTTTAGTGTTATGCTTGGATTTATTTCACTTTTTTTTTTTTGTATCTTTTAAAAGTTTTTGGTTTGTGGTTATCGTCGAGTTCTTCTGTAACATCATATGTATATAGCAGTCTATATTAAGTTGGTGGTTGCTTATACTCAAACATGTTGAACCCATAATTTAGATAAATTTATAATTTCTACTTGAAGGGAATAAAATCAAAAGTTTTATAATTTTTGCATCATCTAAATAGGGCAAATCATTGCAAAATATCACCAATAGAAGCAAATTATTTAACAAGCTGTGGTTTATAAAAGCATTTTCATTAATAGATACTCCACATAGGTATGAGAAATGATATCTTTGAAAATATCTAGGCTGAAATATTTGTAGATTTCCATGCAAAAAGAAAAAATAAAATGAATATCTTCCATTTAGAAGTATCTGTTTACAGACAAAAGCTAAAAAAAGATTGCAACAATCTCCAAGTTATTTTTTTTTTAAGATTTTATTATTTGAGGGGGAGAGAGAGAGAAAGCACACACACAGGGAGAAGGAGAAGCAGATTCCCTGCTGAGCAAAGAGCCCAATGTGGGGCTTGATCCCAGGACCCTGAGATCATGACCTGAGCCAAAGGCAGACACTTCACCAACTGAGCCACCTAGGCACCCCAACAATTTCCATGTTATTAAGCATTGAATACAAAATTGAGATAATTTTAGTTAATGTTTTATAAAATATTATCAATTCAAGATGATACTTTTTAAAGCTACATTCATTAATAAAATACCAGTGAGGGTATGTTATATGGTTAAGAATCTGATTACATATCTCTGAAGCAAAAAAATACCTTGCTTATTATGTTAGGTTCAAATAATAAATATGAAGAATCAATTTTTGCTTTGATATAGTTCATTTATTTTTATTTTATTTTTTTAAAGATTTATTTGAGAGAGAGAAAGAAAATGTGTGAGTAGGGGGGAAGGACAGAGGGAGAGGGAGAGACATCCTCAAGCAGATGCCCCACTGAGCATGGAGCCGGATGTGGGACTTGATCCCAGGACCCTGAGATCATGACCTGAGCTGAAACCAAGAGTTGGACGATTAACCGACTAAGCCACCTAGGCACACCATACGTGGATATATTTTAATATTTTTAAATTAAAAAAAAATCATTTTTAAATGAAAATATTTTATGAGACCACCAATAGAAGAGACAGACCAATGTATCAGGAAATAAAATATGTGTATCTGTCAGTGCCCCTTTTCATATATGAGTCTTTGTTTCAATACTATATATGTTCACCCTAACTATGATAACTTTTTACACACCTTCAGTTGCTAGTAATATTTTTTTAACTCTAATTAGTAAAAATGTTATCTCAAAATCTTCCTTTATATTCCTCTATATGTCTGCCTATCTCTGGAATCTCCTTTTACCAATTTAGATTGGAAATAAGCTAAGACTGTGTGGGTCTCTGAATACATACATTAGAAACTATCAAGAAACAAAATGCCCCCCTATGTAAATTCCGTAATTGGCATGAACAAGTTCAGGAAATCATTGGATAGAAACTGGTCAGGAAGTTTCATCCAGTCTATATTACATATTGAAGGAAAAGTTCAAAAATGGTTAGAAAGAAGTCCCAGTTCTTTCACTGTCTGAATGTTGGTTGTAAAAACTCTAAGTTTCTGCTGTCCAGAGCTGGCCCTGTCGGCTTGGTTCTTTGGACTGGATGAGCAAAGAGGTGGGGTTCAGTCCAGCCATTATGATCATTCAAGTTTCTGCCAACATTACAAATCTTTCCTACCTATAAAGGGGAAAAAGGGAAAGGGGCACTGGCCCTTTAGATTAATTTGCCTAGGGCTGAAATACCAACCAACCTCCATCATTCCGTTCAGAAATTCTACCCATGAGATCCTACATCATGGTTATGGTTTACAAATTATTTTTTTTTTCTTTTTGGAATACAAATGAAAAAAATTTCTCCTTTATGTATTTATGGATTCATATAGATATAATAAAAGGGTATGTATCAGGTAAACAAACCAAATATCAGATTTAGCTACACTAGTTTTTTTCCTTTATTATAACCATGCAAAAACATTATGACTAGGAAGTGTCATGTGGCTATCGGCCTATCACACATAAGAAGAATGCCTGTAATTTTAGAAAACCTCATTTCCATAGGAAGGAAAATTAAAAGGCTGGCTTCAGAGGAAATTTGAGTCCCAAGTATGATTTTTCCCAAGAATCCTTCATAACGTTATTATGATCCTTTCCCATAATGTCTGGCACATAGTGCACAACAAATATTAGTTGTCTGAAATCATTGATCTTCAGGTAGCAGAGAATTCTTGCAGTTAAACTTCCCTCCATGGAAGCTGATTTACCCTTTCACCTGCACTATATTTTGCAGTTCTTTTTTAGTTTAGTAAAACAAACAAACAAACAAACAGAGATATCCTCTCACCAAGAACTTGTTGGTTTTAGGGGAAGCTGCTCAATATTCCAAGTTTTATTAAAAAAAAAAAATGTTTGCAATAATCTACCCAACTTCCTGTTCTTACCTCCTCGTTCACAACCATTCTCTTCACTTCCTCCTCTTATATTGCCTCACTTCTCAAGTTTTTGTTGCCTCTATATTGCAACTCCTTTGAAGCCACTTCACCAATGACACCCAGACCATGGATCTGGGAGCTGGGGGAAGTTTTTGCTCAATCTTAATCTTTATCAAGATTATTTTTGCAAACAAATATAGTACTTTCCCTAAAAACTGAAATGAGGAGAAAAATAGCAACAATATTTACAGCATCATAAGTTTTTGACATGTGGCAAAACATTTACTCCTCATTAACAATTCTACAAATGAAACGTTCCTTGAACTTTTTTTTTTTTTAATGGAATAGCTGTTGCACAAAATTTATTTAGGGGTATAATGGTGTAGGGGTCAAAATGCCAATTAGTACTATAACTGAGATTTGAATCCAGAAAGATTTAATCTCAGAGAACATGGTCTCGACCATTTTACCAAAATATCTTTATGAACAGCCTTTTCTCCATTTTGATGCAACAGCAATCATAATAAAAATGTACATTCATTGTCTATTTACTCTTTGCCATGCACTTTGCTAACCACTTTATGTAGGTTCTCTCATGTTTCCTCTCAGTAACCAAGTAAGGAATGCTCTTGAACCACCCCCCCTTTTAGTAAGCTAAATTATTGCTTAAAGCATTTTCATAATTTCCCAAAATCAGTAAAAGAGGCAAAGCTGAGATTTAGATCCAAGAATGGCAGAAAGCCTATCAATAAATTACAGAATAATAAATATCAGAATGTGTGCACATGTGTCTATCTTCTCTTGTAGTAGATGATAATGATTTCAGCCATTATTTAATTTTTTTTATTAAAGTGCCAGCATTCTGAGAAGAGATATTTTCAGAAGTCCTATCTTTAAAATATTCAAATTTATAACTAATTACTTAAAAATATTCAGAAGTTTACAGGGAAAGGACACATCCCAGACATTCATATGCAGGGGTAGGTGAAAGATTAGAAAACAAACAAGGTCAGTATGTTCTCTGTCACAGCTCTATGGCTATAGTGTCTGGAGAAAGGAGCTAAGATATTCTGTTGTAGAATACTCTGTCATCTCTTCTGTCCATCAAGGATGCTTTGACAAAGGACCACAGAATGTTCATGTCTTTGTAAAACATCTCTCTCGTGTACTTCTCTAAGGAAAAAGGAGAATGAGATAGAGATGCTAAAGAATTTGAGTCTAAGTCCCACAGCTAGGTAGGGATAAAATCCAGAAAAAAACAACAACAACATAGTTTTTGTTTCCTATTCCAACTTAGTTCAACGTTCTAAAATTAAAATGAGTAGAAAACCTCTGGATTGTAGGAATTTACTTTCTAGACCAGCATTACCCAAGAGCAGACAATTTCAAACCTGATAGCCTAGTAAAATACCTCGTAAACTATCAGTTTCACTTCATTTTATTTTGTAATAAAAATCGTATATATTTAAGGCTTGCAGTATGATGTTTTGATATACATCTACATAGTGAAATGATTACTACAGTCTAATTAGCATATCCATCTCCTCCAAAGAATTCCCCAGATACCCTTCAGTAAGAATTTGAAAGAGATGGTACCGCTCATGGCTTTGTCAGGGAAGCAAGCCCTCTTAGTATAACTGGAACAAAATATATTTCTGCTCAGCTAGGAAGAGGAAAGGCTTTACTCAAAATCATTCATTAGTTTAACATTCACTAGAATTTAACTCCACATGTCTTTTCAAAGAAGTTAAGCTGTACACATCTGCTCTCCTAGCAACTGCATTTTTTTCCTACTGTTATAGTTCATTGCCCTGCAAGCTGTAGGCACAAATATGTTTCTATTTTTCCCTTCACATGTCTTATGAAACTTATAAAACTAATGTTTTTTTCTAAAATATATTCCATTTCCTTTATACATAAAAAGACATCCATCAAATTGTGTAATATCTGGCCTATCATGAATATACTAAAACACTGAAAAGGCCCCCATGTATGCAGAGAGAAAGAACTATATCTGGGAAGGTAGGTGCATGAAAGCATTCTGACAGAAACGGAATAATAATTACTGGCTAATGAACAAGGCAGAGAGTGCATTGACAGAATATTGACAAGAAGATGCTTATGTTTAAAATTGTTCCTCATCTTTCCTGTATGCCAAGTTGTCAACTGCAATCTGTACCCAGTAAAAAACAAAATATAAAAGACACTTGGAAAATTTATCAAATAGCACAGTATTTTTCTCTATTATGTAGAGAGGCAGAAAATGAATAGAGATCATTCCATATAATGACTATGGCAAAAATAGTCAACTCTATATTTATCTAAAAACAATAAAGGAGTTAAAAACAAGTGTTATGTAGACTATTAAAATGTCAACTTCCTAATTATCAATTAGGTTAGCATATTTTTATGTATAATATCTATTCAGATATAACATAAAAACTGAAATGCACAGGCAAAAAAAATGCATCTTTTCAGTAGTTGTCTTTTATTTTCAAAACTCAGTATCAAAGAAAATCAAAGAAATTACTATGGTATTATTTGATTTCTTATAGAACCTAAAAGGAACAAACTGTAGAGCAGTTTAGGGAAGTTGAATAGACATGCAGAATTTTCATTAATAGATACATTGTCTAAATTTATGAGGAGTCTACAACTTTATTATATTGATCTGATAGCACTTGCTATGCTTTGGAGAGAAGTTGCCCTACATATGTTTGATTCATTTTTATAAGTGTTCTAGAGATAATTCCAAGGCAGTGGACTAAACCTCTGCAAGGTCTGATTAATATAATAAAACATGCATCATAATACTAATATTTTATACTTTGGGGGTATTTTCTTAGTATATGCAGAAGATGTAGGATTGTTCTAGGAAAACCTACTCCCAGTAAGTTATTAATTCTCATTTTGGCCATTGGTTGAAAGTGGACTGAAGCATAGCTATGGCTATAGAAGAACTGAAATTCTATGATGGTGACATATGTTATGAGGTGTAATTCCTAATACTTTTTACAGGCTGACATGTATTATCAGACCTCCCCACCCAATATCTAAATTAATTGCTGAACATTGTCAAAATTTACCATGTCTATTTATTTCATATTTTTTAGGAGTCTCAGAATTGAGTAATCTGGGTCTCCAGAATGAAATGGCTTACCAATCTTCTTTAGTGGATATAAAAGTCCATGTAAAGACATTAAAACACATTAATCATTGGTTGCTAAGGAAATTACCCTCCCTCCATAGAATGTGAGATGAAGGGAGCACTCAGAAAACCCTTTCCTTCAGATATTGAAAATAGATTGATTTCAAAGTGCTTTGAAATTTTCTGATAGTATTTCTCAAAATCTGATTGGAGTTAATCTGCTTCAGTCTTCAGGTAAGTATTTTTAAATGTAGATTCCTAAACCCTAACCAGCCCTATTAAATACAAATCTTATGGGATTAGGCCTAGGAATCTGTATTTTTACACCCTCCCTCCTGCCTCACAGGTAATCTAAAATACACCTCAATTTATAAATCATTCAGTTGTAAATTTAAAACAAATGCATCACTATTTAGTCTAACAGTCACTATTTAAGAATGATACAGGATAGGGGCCCCTGGGTGGCTCAGTCGGTTAAACGTCTGCCTTCGGGTCAGGTCATGATCCTGGGGTCCTGGGATCCCCGCATCAGGCTCCTTGCTCAGCAGGGAGCCTGCTTCTCCCTCTCCCTCTGCTGCTCCACCTGCTTGTGCATGTGCACGCTCTCTCTCATAAATAAATAAATAAAATCTTTAAAAAATAAAATAAAAATAAATATTTAAAAAAAAAGAATGATACAGGATAGATGCCTTCATGTAAGTTTTGCAAGTTGAGGAGAAGCTCTTAGAGAAGAGAGAAGAAAATATGGGACTAATAGGGAAGAAGGGAGGTTGCAATCAATACAAGGTATTCATATTTGATTCTTTTGAATGGTGAAACATAAATGTTAAAGAAGAGGGGTGGAGGAGTTATTGAGAGTTGGAAAGAATCAGTACCTAAGAAATAGATACTTTCTGTTTCTATTTTTTCAAGTATAGCAATTCAGGGACGTTTTCATAATGGATAGTTAGTAGCAGGAGATTAGAAACAGTCTTCTACCAAGTGCCCCTCACCTCCTAGATATGTGATAACAATCGAACATGTAACTGATAACTAAGTAAACATGTAAGTGATCATCTTCTTCTTTTGCTATGTCTATATTTCACTCAAATGACATTTTGTGTATGAACATTAGCATCCTTGGCACTACCTAGTTGTGATTTCCTAGTTCAGAACTCCCCACAAACCTTGACTAAAAGGTCTGAAATGAACTCCAGCTCAATTAATCATCTGTTATTCAAAGGCTCAATATGATACCGGATATCTGCTTGTTTTTAGCAAGCTGAGGGCACTCAATGCCATTACTTAACAGAAGTTCACATGATATTTATAAAGAATCATTTAAAATTTCTCAGTGTTTAGTTGCATTGGAACTTATATCTAATTATATGAAAACAACTCAAATAGTTTAATTAGTTTAGTCATAAACTATAAATGTGGTTTGATCCACAGTCCAGGTAAATACATGATAAATCCAAAAACTATTTTTTATATCTAAAATCTAATAAAAAATAGACCAATAGTAAAATAGCAGATGACTCCAACTACTAAAAAAAATTAAGCTTTCCTCAGTTGACTTAACCTATTTGGTTCAGCATTTCTCTATTCAGTGTGGAAAACCTTTTCATATCTATTTATAAATCTTGATGTGATCTTTTCAAATATGTTCCAAAATTGTTTACTGTTTTAGAAAGCACAAATTCTTCAAAATAGGGATATTTGTATTCACACTGAGCTAATCCAAAGATGTTAGAAGCAAATGAGGAAGGGTTTGCCTTATAAAATTCATCAGATATTTATAAAAGTTAATTAATCCACAAATTTTAATGCAACTTATAAAGGATAAAAACAGACTAATAGAACTGACTATAAGCTAAACAACAATAGTGATTCCATTCTTTTTGGGAAAAAAAAAAAAAATTAGTCCACAGATGTTTAACCTTGGAACACAAAGGAAGAACAAGGATTAGAGGAAGACCATCCATATGACCTGAAGAAAGTCATTTCTAATGTGTCTGGGATTCATTGAATTTATCTATAACACAAGAATATTAGACCAAACAAACCAGTGACTTTTATCTCTGTTTCAGAGTCTCAGTGAAGATAGAGAAAGCCAAGTGGACAAATGAGCCTTATTGTTACATGTTTAATTTATTTGTGTTCTGTATTAGATTTCTTTGGCAAACAGATTTTTCTGCAAACACGTTCGTGGTTTAGTAGAGAAGAGGCACAGAAAATGCAGAGACCATGTTAGAAAGTACCTCTTCACAGGTGAGCATGTAGAATAGGATATGGGAATTTAGGAGCAAGCCATATTCAATTTTAAGAAAGCCTCTCAGCCAGGTAATTGCAAACCCTGCAATGGGGGAGGACTGGTACAACAAGGTAGAGGTTTAGTCTTAGAAGGACTAAAATCTTGTAAAGTCATGAGGGTACAGATTTGGGGAGAGTAGAATAGGGTAGGAAGATTTTTACTTGCAGGGTGGGTATTATGTGGAGTTGGGGTGACAAAATGAGTCAGTTTTTGTTATTTAAACTGCATCATACCATCAGAATAGAAGTAGTATCAAGGGTAATATATCTGTATAATTTTAAGGGGCAAAAATTAAAAATTATGATAGTGAACAACTATCTGCAGTGTGATGAGTTTATAAAAAGGAAGATAAATGATTTCTTCTCTCTGGAGAAGCAATTCAGAAAAACAGAAGATCAAGGCTGTGCAGAAGTATGTGGCTTTGAGTTTTCTGTCCATTTTATTCACACTGTGGGAAACTACATAGTCACTGCGAGAGAAAGGAGAAATGTCAAAATTGTAGAATGTGACATTTTAAATTGGACCTCTTAAATGTTGGTTGAGGAGTACATAAAGTAATGTCAAATCTTTCCTAAAATTAGGAGATTACATGGGATTTAGGACTAAGTGAACATATAAAATATTAACAAACATCTTACATTTTTAGAAGCTCAATAAGTTATCTATTGAAATAATGAATAACTATATGATGTTTAAATAAACCTAACTTTTAATTTTTAATACTCATATCAAGTCTCATTGATAGCATGGTAAGGGTTTTAAATTTTTTTCATTAGAAATTGAAAAGGTTTATCAAAAAAAACTTCTGTTGACACCCCTACATAAAAAGAGAAAAGCAGAACACTTCTGGCTGAATTAGTACAGCAAAGAAAGTAGAATAGGAAAATTCCATTCACTCAGCATCTTTGTTGTCTCTAAGGTGCTTCTGTCCTACCATGGGGCTCTGAGGGATTTTAATATTCGTGTGGAGACAGAACATGCTACAGAAACCATCAGTTAAATCTCAATTATTTCCAAGCAAAGACTAATCTTAGTTGCCCACACATTTAACAAAGTGTTTTAAATATATTTTAGAGCTAGTAGTTGAAAGAATATTTGTGGAATAAAAGATGAACTTCAAGGGCATAATCAGAGTTTGCAGCTACATGATAAATTTTATGTCCCCAAAATCTCATTTAATTTTGCATTCCAGATATTTTGCTGCTATAAGCTTTTTAAAGCTCCTAAGCTTGTAACAACAACAAAAACTTATTTTGCCAAGCTGTATATGCATCATTAATATTTCATCTGGGAAGACAACAGTGTCCCAAAATTTGCGCAGAAAAATGTAAACACAAACAAAAGAATTTAATTAACTCAGATGGAGTTCTGTCAAGCCTCTGAGAATATATTTTCATTTGTCAAATGTCCCTTTATGATTCATGACCAAATATATTGAGGAAGTATTAAGTTATGTTTACTTTGTGTGTTTAAGAATTCTTTACCCTGTTTATAGAAATGTTCTTGTTCTCACTTCTATAAAGGAACTCAGGAGTCATAAACATTTCATGGTTCTGATCTTAGTCATAGAGGTCGGGAAACTCTGCTTGAGAATCCACTTATATTTCACCTCATACAACTTGATATTCCATTTAAGCTACAATGATTTACATGACACGAAAACATCCAAATGCTATGTTTTCACAAAGCTGCACACACATTATTTGAAGAAAAACTAGTCAATATTGCTTCAGGTTTCAAAGTATATTTCATATACTCTGACTATCTTGAAACTAGAGTATAAGGCATGTAATTAAGTTTCCAAATATGAGATTGTCAAATGGAAATTAAATTTAGAAATGACTATTTTTGGGTCATAGCAATGATCTTCTCCAAAGGTTGAAGGCAAAGGCTTTGGGTTCTTTGGAGGTAGCAGTTGTATGTCTTCTGGCAACTTTTCTGAATTTCATCAGTGCTGACTGGCAGTGGCAAAGCTGTTCGCACTAGAAAAGTCTTTTAATGTTGTTGGGTATTTTTCTTAGCATCAAAGTTTTGTTTACAGAAGTAAAGAGGTTCTGTGGCTTCCCTAGTACGTATTCCCTTTGTTAAGACAAAGCAAAGTGTTTCAGAGGCATGTTTTTAGTAAAGCAAAGTGTTTCAGAGGCATGTTTCTCTTTCTTGAAGATTCGTGATGTGTTTATGATGCCAGCACCACTTGAGGGCAGGCAGAAGGTTAAAGCAACAAGCTGATCTTGAGCCCCGTTTCAGAGATGTGTCTCTGGTAGGACTATCGTTAGGATAACAGCTGTATCACCAGTGAGTTTATATTCCCACCACAAGCTCCAAAAACATGTAAAGCTACTCTGCAAGGAGGAAAACTAAGAACGGAAGGAGGTACCTGTTAGATAAGGATATGAGCATGAACTACAACCAGATGTAAAATACACGTGCTATGTTATATTCCCATGATAAAAGAGACAACCCTGAAGTAGGAACAGTCTCCAGGAAGGAGAAAACAAGCCACCCTACAATATTCAAAAATGATGCTCAGAGAACAAAAAGTTCTAGCAGCCCAGAAAAAAATAATGAGAACCTTCCCTCCTCACAACATCTCCACATTGCTCCAGACATCTGTCAGTGTTGTCTGAATAGAGACTTTGTCTTCCAGCACTACAGCTCCATTTTTCCCTTGTCCAAAACAACTCCTTTCACAGATTTGAATATATGTAGTGGGCTATATCTGCCCTCCTTCTCCCCTCTTCAGCCTCACCTTGATATGCTGCTTTTGACTACTCACTAGCCACATCCAGCTAGCTCTTTACAGGGACCCATACTTCTTTAAGTATGTTTTTTCTGGTCTTTTCTAAGAGGCATCAGATATTATCCTTAGCTTATTGGTTGAAATATTATCTCTAGTCTGTTCATGTCTTCAGCCCATTTCTTGATTGGATCATCTGTTCTGTGGGTGTTGATTTTAAGAAGTTCTTTATAGATTTTGGATACTAGCCCTTTATCTGATATGTCATTTGCAAATACCTTCTCCCATTCTGTCAGTTGTCTTTTGGTGTTGTTGACTGTTTCTTTTGCTGTGCAGAAGCTTTTTATCTTGATGAGGTCCCAATAGTTCATTTTTGCCCTTGCTTCCCTGGCCTTTGGTGATGTTTCTAGGAAGAAGTTCCTGCAGCTGAGGTCGAAGACATTGCTGCCTGTGTTCTCCTCTAGGATTTTGATGGACTCCTGTCTCACATTGAGGTCTTTCAACCATTTTGAGTCTATTTTTGTGTGTGGTGTAAGGAAATGGTCCAGTTTCATTCTTTGCCGGAGTCCAGCTCCAGCCGGGGTGGGTCTCTCGTAGGAAAGGACGGCGTCAGCGAATGAGGAGACACAGACGCAGGGTCAGGGTGCAAGCCTCTCCTCCTGACAGCCTTGGAGGAACTTTATTTATATGTTAGGATTTTTTTGTTTTTCCATACTTTAATAACATGTGATTATGTTTTTTCACAATTGATTGAGATAATCTTAGATCATTTTTTTTGATTGCAGACAGAGCCTTCTTTTACTTTTCCTTTGTAATGATTAACATGACCTTTATTGATTTCCGCTTATTGACTTTTGCTAAAACTAGAAAACAATACGCGAAGAGAAAGGTGCTAGACAGAGCGTGACCATCTTGATATTTTGTTCTATAGCGCAGGAAATATAGTGAACTGTGGAACAGCCTGAGCTGTTCCTTTCTTAGAATCTTGCCGCTTCTGAGGCGCCTGGGGGGCCTCGTGGAATTCGTTTCATTATGATTGCTTAGACAGGCGTAACTAAGATGAGTAGTCACTTTATCATGAAACCCCAGAAATATTCCCACAATTATAAAGATTGCCATAAACAAAATGAAAGAGAATAGCAGGAGCCAGCTGTGGAGTCTCCTGTTTTCAGGATCGTCCCCCATACTTGGACTTTGTCAAACAGCATGAGTAGCTTGGCTCGCGCCAATTCTTCTGCTTGTGGCTGTCGTTTTCCCAACACCATTTGTTGAAGAGACTGTCTTTTTGCCATTGGACATTCTTTCCTGCTTTGTCAAAGATTAGTTGACCATAGAGTTGAGGGTCCATTTCTGGGCTCTCTATTCTGTTCCATTGATCTATGTGTCTGTTTTTGTGCCAGTACCATACTGTCTTGATGATGACAGCTTTGTAGTAGAGCTGGAAGTCCGGAATTGTGATGCCGCCAGCTTTGCTTTTCTTTTTCAACATTCCTCTGGCTATTCGGGGTCTTTTCTGGTTCTATACAAATTTTAGGATTATCTGTTCCATTTCTTTGAAAAAGTGGATGGCATTTTGATGGGGATTGCATTGAATGTGTAGATTGCTTTAGGTAGCATTGGCATCTTCACAATATTTGTTCTTCCAATCCATGAGCATGGAACGTTTTTCCATTTGTTTGTGTCTTCCTCAATTTCTTTCATCAGTATTTTATAGTTTTCTGAGTCCCGATTCTTTGTCTCTTTGGTTAGATTTATTCCTAGGTATCTTATGGTTTGGGGTGCAATTGTGAATGGGATCGACTCTTAATTTCTCTTTCTTCTGTCTTGTTGTTGGTGTATAGGAATGCCACTGACTTCTGTGCATTGATTTTATATCCTGCCACTTTACTGAATTCCTGTATGAGTTCTAGCAGTTTTGGGATGAAGTCTTTTGGGTTTTCCACATAAAGTATCATATCATCTGCAAAGAGTGAGAGTTTGACTTCTTCTTTGCCGATCTGGATGCCTTTTCTTTTTGTTGTCTGATTGCGGTGGCTAGGACTTCTAATACTATGTTGAATAGGAGTGGTGATAGTGGACATCCCTGCCGTGTTCCTGACCTTAGGGGGAAAGCTCTCAGTTTTTCCCCATTGAGAATGATATTCGCTGTGGGTTTTTCATAGATGGCTTTTATGATATTGAGGTATGCACCCTCTATCCCTATACTCTGAAGAGTTTTGATCAAGAGAGGATGCTGTACTTTGTCAAATGCTTTTTCTGCATCTATTGAGAGAATCATGTGGTTCTTGTTCTTTCTTACATTAATGTATTGTATCACATTGATTGATTTGCGGATGTTGAACCAACCTTGCAGCCCAGGGGATAAATCCTACTTGGTCGTGGTGAATAATCCTTTTAATGTACTATTGAATCCTATTGGCTAGTATTTTGGTGAGAATTTTTGCATCCATGGTCATCAAGGATATTGGTCTGTAATTCTCCTTTTTGATGGGGTCTTTGTCTGGTTTGGGGATCAAGGTAATGGTGGCCTCATAAAATTAGTTTGGAAGTTTTCCTTCCATTTCTATTTTTTGGAACAGTTTCAGAAGAATAGGTATTAATTCTTCTTTAAATGTTTTGTAGAATTCCCCTGGGAAGCCATCTGGCCCTGGGCTTTTGTTTGTTGGGAGATTTTTGATGACTGCTTCAATTTCCTTAGTGGTTATAGGTCTGTTCAGGTTTTCTATTTCTTCCTGATTCAGTTTTGGTAGTTTGTCCATCTCTAGGAATGCATCCATTTCTTCCAGATTATCTAATTTGCTGGCATATAGTTCCTCATAATAGGTTCTTGTAATTGTTTGTATTCCTTTGCATTGGTTGTAATCTCTCCTCTTTCATTCATGATTTTATTTATTTGGGTCATTTCTCTTTTCTTTTTGATAAGTCTGGCCAGGGGTTTATCTATCTTGTTCATTCTTTCAAAGAACCAGCTCCTAGTTTTGTTGATCTCTTCTACTGTTCTTTTGGTTTCTATTTCATTGATGTCTACTCTGATTATTATTTCTCTTCTCCTGCTGGGTTTAGGCTTTATTTGCTGTTCTCTCTCCAGCTCCTTTAGGTGGAGGGTTAGGTTGTGAACTTGAGACCTTTCTTGTTTCTTGAGAAAGGCTTGTATTGCTATATACTTTCCTCTTAGGACTGCCTTTGCTGTATCCCAAAGATTTTGAATAGTTGTGTTTTCATTTTCATTGGTTTCCATGAATTTTTTAAATTCTTCTTTAACTTCCTGGTTGACCCATTCATTCTCCAGTAGGATGCTCTTTAGCCTCCATGTATTTGAGTTCTTTCTGACTTTCCTCTTGTGGTTGAGTTCTAGTTTCAAAGCATTGTGGTCTGAAAATATGCAGGGAATGATCCCAGTCTTTTGGTACTGGTTGAGACCTGATTTGTGACCAGGATGTGATCAATTCTGGAGAATGTTCCATGAGCACTAGAGAAGAATGTGTATTCTGTTGCTTTGGGATGGAATGTTCTGAATATATCTGTGAAGTCCATTTGGTCCACTGTGTCATTTAAAGTCTTATTTCCTTGTTGATCTTTTGCTGATGATCTGTCCATTTCAGTGAGGGGGGTGTTAAAGTCCCCCACTATTATTGTATTGTTGTCGATGTGTTTCTTTGCTTTTGTTATTAATTGGCTTATATAATTGGCTGCTCCCATGTTAGGGGCATAGATATTTACAATTGTTAGATCTTCTTGTTGGATAGACCCTTTAAGTAGGATATAGTGTCCTTCCTCATCTCTTATTATAGTCTTTGGTTTAAAATCTAACTTGTCTGATATAAGGATTGCCACCCCAGATTTCTTTTGGTGTCCATTAGCATGGTAAATGGTTTTCCACCCCTTCACTTTCAAGCTGGGGTGTCTTTGGCTCTAAAATAAGTCTCTTGCAGACAGCATATCAATGGATCTTATTTTTTTATCCAATCTGATACCCTGTGTCTTTTGATTGGGGCACTTAGCCCATTTACATTCAGGGTAACTATTCAAAGATATGAATTTAGTGCCATTGTATTGCCTGTAAGGTGACTGTTACTGTATATTGTCTGTGTTCCTTTCTGGACTATGTTGCTTTTAGGCTCTCTCTTTGCTTAGAGGACCCCTTTCAATATTTCTTGTAGGGCTGGTTTTGTGTTTGCAACTTCCTTTTGTTTTTGTTTGTCCTGGAAGCTTTTTATCTCTCCTTCTATTTGCAATGACAGTCTAGCTGGATATAGTATTCTTGGTGCATATTTTTCTCCTTTAGTGGTCTGAATATATCCTGCCAGTTCTTTCTGGCCTGCCAGGTTTCTGTGGATAGGTCTGTTGCCAATCTAATGTTTCTACCATTGTAGGTTACATATCTCTTCTCCCGAGCTGCTTTCAGGATTTTCTCTTTGTCTCTGAGACTTGTAAGTTTTACTATTAGATGTCGGGGTGTTGACCTATTTTTATTGATTTTGAGAGGGGTTCTCTGTGCCTCCTGGATTTGGATGCCTGTTTCCTTCCCCAAATTAGGGAAGTTCTCTTCTATAATTTGCTCCAATATACCTTCTGCCCCTCTCTCTCTTTCTTCTTCTTCTGGGATCCCAATTATTCTAATGTTGTTTCATCTTATGATATCACTTACCTCTTGAATTCTGCCTCGTGATCCAGTAATTGTTTATCTCTCTTTTTCTCAGCTTCTTTATTTTCCATCATTTGGCTTTCTGTATTACTAATTCTCTCTTCTGCCTCATTTATCCTAGCAGTTAGAGCTTCCATTTTTGATTGCACCTCATTAATACCCTTTTGATTTTGACTTGGTTAGATTTTAATTCTTTTATTTCTCCAGAAAGGGTTTCTCTAATAACTTCCATACTTTTTTCAAGCCCAGCTAGTATCTTTAAAATCATGATTCTGAACTCTAGTTCCGACATCTTACTAATGTCCGTATTGATTAGGTCCCTGGCAGTCGGTACTACCTATTGTTCTTTTTGTTGAGGTGATTTTTTCCGTCTTTTCATTTTGTCCAGAGGAGAATAGATGAATGAGAGAACAAAATGTTAACAGGGTAACAAGGTCCCCAGAAAATATACACTAAACAAATCAGAAAAGACCTGAAACTGGGGGAAAAGAAAGGGAAAGAACGAAAAAAGAAAAAAAGAAAAAAAAAAGAAAAAGATAAAAACAAACAAAAACAAAACAAAAAAAACAGAATATGATCAAATATGATCAGGCTGGTGCATAGATCAGTGCCACACACTAGATTTTGGGCGTATTTTGGTCTGTTAGAAGAAAGTGCCTCCCAAAATTTTAAAGAAAGAAAAACTTATATATGTACAAAAATAAGGGTTAATAGAATGAAGGGATGGAATATGGCTGTAATGATGAAAATTATAAAAGATTTTATAAAAGGAATTGATAAGAAGTTGGTTGAAAAAGAAGAGGATTAAAAAAAAAAAGGGGAGAGAATGTGATCAGGCAAGAGACTAGAACAAAGCCATACACTAGAGATTTAGGGTATATTTTGATCTGTTAGAAGAAACTGTATCTCAAAGTTTTAAAGAGAGAACAACTTATATATATACACCAAAAATAAGGGTAACTACTATGAAGGGATAGAACATGACTGTAAAAATGAAAAATAAAAATTATTTTTTAAAAAAGGGATTGATAAGATGTTGGTTGAAAAAGGGAAAAAGAAAAATTCAAAAAAAAGTTAAAAAAAATTAACTTTGAAAGACTAAAGAATCATGGTAAAAAAGCCATGGATTCTATGTGCAGTATTCCTCTAGCGCTGGAGTTCTGCCATTCTCACTGATCGGTAAATTTGGTCTTGGCTGGCTGTTCTCGCTGATTTTCTGGGGGAGGGGCCTGTTGTCATGGTTCCCAAATGTCTTTGCAGGAGGCAGAATTGCCCCGCCCTTGCCCGTCTGGGCTAAGTAATCTGCTCAGGTTTGCTCTCGGGAGCTTTCGTTCCCTGCAAGCTTTCCGTTTGGCTTTGGAGGCGGCCTGTGACCGAAAGTTTCTATCTCCGGCACGCGACCCCATGTGGAGTTTCCAAACCCAGCAGATCCCTGCGGTGGGCTCCTGCACCGCTCCTCCCGGGGAAGGAAGGGGAGTCTCCCCAGATCTGCCACTTGTTGGGTCCCTGCTGGAAGAGCAGTGGCCCGACTGTGCCACGGATCATGGTTTAGGGCAACACTGAGCTGAGAGCCCGCGCTTCGGCTCTGTCTCTGCAGCTGGCTTCCCTGCTTCGATACCTGGGAGCTCTGCCACACTCAGGCACCCTCGGTCTTTCTGTGACCCCGAGGGTCCTGAGACCACACTGTCCCGTGAGGGTTCCACCCCCCGCTTACCCACTGGAGTGACATCCCTCAGCGGAGCCGACTTCTAAAAGTTCCAATTTTGTGCTCCTGGGCTCTATCACTTGCCAGAAGTGGCTGATGGAGGTCCCCTCCCCCGCCATCTATCCTCCCAAATATTGCGTCGGATTCACTTCTCCACACCTCCTACCTTCCAGAAAGTGGAAGCTTTTCTGTTCGTAGAGCTGCTGCTAATCTTTTCTTCGATCTCCTGTTGAGTTCGTAGGTGTTCAGAATGGTTTGATCCCTATCCAGCTGAATTCCTGGGACCAGATGAAATCCAGGTCGTCTACTCCTCCGCCATCTTGCTCCGCCCCCCTCTCATGCGTTTTAAATAGGACTAACCTCTTACAATCTTAGAGCATGTAGAAATTTACATTTTCAAAGAAAATTATTTTGTTTTCTATGAATTAATGGCCAATTTATCCACAAATTCCAGAACAAAATATGAATTTAAAGCACTCAAAATGACTGCTTGGAATTTACTTCATTTCACTCATAGAATCAGAGTGAAAGCACTTGGTAATTTTGCTTGGTCATAGGGCTTTAGAAAAATTGACTTTCGGTGTTGATGAAATAATATTTTAGATGACAAATATTGGCAGGAGGACAACCTACTCTGCTGATAACATTGAAGAAAGCATTTTCATCTTCAGGTTTAGTCAGAAATCTTTGGAAGGATGAAATTTGCAAAATGACTGCTTTGTGACTTTGCAAGATGGCGTTAACCTTTGATGACTCTGAATGCCAACATCTTAGATGATAATTCCTTTGGTTTAAAAAGTCAGAAGGAAATAGAATGTCAATTGTACGATAGATTAAATTGAGGAAAGCTCACATTAAAATTCTGAATTCTACCAAAAAATAATAAAAATCCTAGAACAGTTCTCATTCCCAGGGAAATGCACCATATGTCCTCTAAAACACAGGCAGAACCAAGTACATTAAGAGAACAATTAAAGCACTGTCCCGCAGTGATGAAATATCAGTTCCTCGCCTGTGACAATTTTTTATTTTACTTGGTTTCTTTCATAAAACCAGTTATTTATTTATTGTTTTCATGGTTTATAAAGGTAAAACTTAAGATTGATTTACAATAACAAAAATGGATTGCCTTTAGGAAATATATGTTTATTATGTTCAAGTTCAGTGTTTTATTATACCAATTTTTTATTAACATGTAATCCCTGAAGATCTATTATTTTGTTGAAAATATTCAATTGCCTGACAGAAGGAAATGAACTATAGGCAGAGGAATGAAGTGAAAGAGTTAATAAGTAATGTGGTATCATCTGCATGGCATATATGGGAATAAGATAATTTTCACACTGATAATCAGTTGATACATCATAAGATTACCCATGGATGTACCACATATCAAATTCTATTCTTTGCTATTACCTGGATGTCTTTTGCATAATATCAAATTGAGTTTTCAAGGCCATATTTAAATTAAGTAGATGATATAGCATTTTGGTTAAAAATGTGGGCTATAAAATATTGCTTTCAAACACTGGCTACAACTCATGCCATTAGTATATGCACACACACTTTACTTAACTCTTTAATTTTTAATTTCCTTCTTTAATGAAGAAATTCATAGAATTTTATTTTTAAGATTTTGGTGTTGTGTGTGTGTATATTAAATGGAATGAACCCTGAACCATGTAGAAAAGTATCTGACACATAGTGACTAACATGCAGTAAAAATTAGCCTATTTTATCATCATCATCAACTTTTGGTTTATATTAAGTTTTAAGGTGCTCAGGTTTTATTGCTTACATGGTAATAAGAAGCAAGGCTTAGGCCCATTCACATGAGAGTGAAACTTGGATATAAGACTCTCATGTAAAGCCCAGAAACTTAAATAAGTAAGTAAGTCAATAGATGATTGATTGATAGATGATGATGATAGATAGATAGATAGATAGATAGATTAGATAGATAGATAGATAGATGATAGATAGCTATAGATAGATGATAGAAAATTTTAAAAAGATCATTAGTAAGAAGACACAATAATGAAGGTGCTCCTGCTCAGCCACAGGATGTATAGTTTTGAGCTGAACTAGATCTCTCCTCCACCTCCTTTTTTCTTAATAGTGCTTTTAGTGAGATGTACTTAAGTGTATTTTGCATTTATCCTGCTTTTTTTCTAAATCTTTTTCCCATGAACTTTAATTATCTTTGAGAATTTTTCAGCTGTTATCTTTTATTAACAAATTATAAAACCAAAGTTTTATAAATCCACCTCTGATCAAGTTTTTATATCCCCTGCTGGGCTGTTTATATTACCTTCTTGTAAGTTTTTATTCAGGCACAACTGCTTATTCATACATCAAGTTATCTTGTCTGGTTTTATATAAAATTTAGGGAGAGAGTTTGAAACTCTGGGAGATGTATCTTTCTTTAGAGGGGATTTAGTTTGCTTCTGGAAGGCAGTTATGCAAGTATATCTGTCAATTCCATAACAACTTAAATGAATCATGAACTTCAGTGATTCAAAGCTGGTTAGCAGTCATTGTGAGGTCTGGTAACATTTCTGTATAATTTTTCTCCCAGGGTGGAAGTTTTCTGAGTATTCCACTGGAGAGCCTGGTTATTGACCAGAGCTCTTCCCACTTGAGGTGGCCTCAGCTCTAATTGTGCCCTAAGGCTGAGGAGTGTGTAGAAATCTTTGTTCAGCTTCTTAGCCTCTCAATGTCCATGTTCGCAATTGGCAGATGCACTTATTTTGTCCATATTTTCCACTTATTTTCAACGTGAGAGATACATAAATGAAATTGAAATCCAGAAGGAGGGGATAGAATAGATGAAACAATATTTAAAATGATAATAGCTGAAAAATTTTCAATGATGGTTGAAGTTAATGGGCAAAAGATTCAGAACCCAAGCAGGAGATATGTAAAGAAAATATTGTCTTTATTAAATTGAAACTGTTGAAACACAAAATAGAGAGATACTCCATTTGCCACTAACACGTATCTTTTGGGCTACACTGTCTTTGAAAATGATGTATTTTTTAGATGATAAAACACAAGACTTGTGTGTATGACTTAAGGAGGTTTAAATGAAGTACGTTATAAAGGCCATAATTTAGTCCTAGGTCTTCCTCACTGAGTTGAAAGATGTCACAATATGCCCAGGGATGGTTTGATTTGGCAGTGGAGGGCCTGGGAGAATCATAAACTATTACCGTTGAAGACTAATTTCCAAATAGAAGACTTTAGCATTAAGTTTTGCTCAAGTTATGAAAAGGAAGATGTGAAGGTTGGTGAAAATTTCAATGAGAACTGAACCCTAACCTAAAACCTAACAAATGGTAGAACTTTTAAATAACAATACTGGAGAAAGATTAGTTTTTCTGGAAGAAGGAAAGTTTTGAGAAGAAATTAGGAGTTAAAATAAGTATACCACATTCAGAGGAATATGGATCAACCATTTTAAGTGCAGTGGAGGGTTTGTGAAGAAGCCTTGAACATAACATTATGTAATACAATGTTAAATGTAACATTGTATAATACAATTGAGCAATGTTCTAAAAGCACTAAAATGTCATAGCAAAAAATGGGCTTCAGTTTTCGGGGAGGCTTCCATTTTAAGTAAAATGATTAGGATTATAGTTTTTATTTTATTGATTGGGATTATAGTTACAGAATTCTTTAGATGAATATATCTGGTTAACATTTTTAAACAACTTCTGTATGTCAGGCACTGTGATCAGAAGTAAGAATGTAATCAAGGATACATTCTTAAATTTATTGTTCTGGTATCCCAAAGATGACAACTATCTAAATCCAAATCTTTTCCACATGTCTTCAAAGAAAGAAAGGGGAGAGATGGGGGGAGGGGAGCAGGGAGAAAGAAAAGGGGAGCAGGAGGGAGGAGAAGGGGAGGAGGAAGGGAGGGAGGAAATGTCCATACTGATCAACTCTGACAACAAATAACCCATAACCTACCATGTAAATTCAGTAGAAGATAACACAAAAAACAAAACAACAACAAAAAATTATACAAATCGAGTAAAGCCCAAACCATCACAGAGAATCAACAGAAATTGTACCACTTAAAGTACAGATGGGGATGGAGCCTAGGAATAGTTAACAAACAATCTCCCCAAAGGCCTGGTACCTGGTAGATCAAAGTACTGGCTGCTAAGGAATAAAAAGGGGGTTGGAAATGTATAGGGTCAGAGGTAGCAACCTCAGGAATATTCCCCTTAGGGAGAGAAAAGCAGGAGGTGCCTGTTCGGACTTTTAAGATAAGCAAATGAAAGAAATAGAAGACGTTAAATATTCTGCAGAAACAAACCTCATAAAATCAGAACACACACCAACTCCCTCCTACCTTCAAAAAGAGTATTCAAATGAAAGAAGTTGAACTTTACTACACCAATAAAAGCTAGCAGCAGTCTTGACTAAAAAATTTCTATTTTTCTGCTAAAATCCTTCACTCCCTTCTATATATTATTGTTATTGATCATGCAGGAAAATGAAACATTTCAACAAAATAGCAGAAAATATCTTTTTTTTTTTTTTTTTTTTTTTTTTTATTTGAGAGAGAGAAAAAGAGAGACAGAGAGCATGAGAGGGAGGAGGGTCAGAGGGAGAAGCAGACTCCCTGCCGAGCAGGGAGCCCGATGCGGGACTCAATCCCGGGACTCCAGGATCATGACCTGAGCCGAAGGCAGTTGCTTAACCAACTGAGCCGCCCAGGCGCCCCTAGCAGAAAATATCTTTAAAAGATATCTTTATAGAAGATCTTAGGGGTGCCTAGATGGCTCAGTCGGTTAGCATATGACTTCCGCTCAGGTCATGATCTCAGGGTTCTGGGATTGAGTCTCCAGTCAGCTCCCCACTCAGGAGAGAGTCTGCTTTCTCTCCCTCTCCCTTTGCCCCTCCCCTGAATCATGTTCTCTTGCTCTCTCTCTCTCTCTCAAAAAAATAAAATCTTTAAAAAAAAAAAAAAGATTTAAACTTCTGTGCTTGCTATAGGCCCTTTTTACAATTGGATAAAGCCATTGACTCCATTTTAGAAAAAATATTATAAATTTATTCATAATGTAAAATACATAAGATTACAAAGGAAACAAAATCTGTTAAAATGTAATTTAAAAATATTTTTAAAAATATTAAAATATTAGTTTTTCTTTACTAGCATATTGACTAAGATTTAACAGTAACTTAATTTTGAGTATTAAAATGTAAAAATAATGTTATGAGTTGTATTCAACAACTATAATGTGATAAAAATATATCTCTGACCTCTACTGGTAATAAATTCACAGGAACTGCTAATACTACTGTAGTTTGTTAACTTCATTTATAACATAAGTTGATAGTAAACTTCAATGAGAAACTAGCAAAAAATATATATATTTATACAAGTTTACAGACCCTATGTGTGTTCATGTGTATGAAAGTGTGTGCATGTGCACACACTCATTTCCATAGAAGGGTTAAAAAGAAACTAAAATAAAATGGTCACTTCGTGTAGAGTTAAAACAATACAAATTTTTCAAGAAAAATATAGGAGAAAATCTGTGAGACCTTGGGTCAGGCAAATATTTCTTAGATATGACACAAAAAGCAATGTTTAGAAAAGAAAAAAATATAACCTCATCAAAATTCAGAACTATTGGACTTTCAAAAACACCATTAAGGAAATGAAAAGACAACAGATTGGAAGAAAATATATGCAAAAGAAAAGTCCATGAAACACTTATATCCAAAGTATACAAAGAAAATGTATACTTCAATAATAAGAAACAACCCAATTAACAATTAAGCAAAAGATTCTAATATCTTTCCACCAGAGAAGATATGCAAATGGACATTAATCCCATGAAGAGTTTTTCAGATCACTAATCATTAGGGAAATGTAAATTAAAGTCACAATGAGATAAAATTCCATACCTACTAGAATGAATATAATAATAATTTAAAGGATAAATAACATAACAAATGTTGGTAAGAATAAGGAGAAATGGAAATTCTCATACATTGTAGGTGGTACTATAAGATGCTGCATTCACTTTACAAAACATTTTGGCAGTCCCTCAAAATGTTAAACATAAATTCACCATATGACAGAGCTTTTCCCCCTCTTAAGTAACTACCCGAGAGAAATAAAAACATATATGCACTTAAAAACTTGTATGTGGATGTTCATAGCAGTATTATTCAAAATGATCCAAAACTGGTCAAAATCTGAGTGTCTATCACCTGGTGAATGCATAGACATAGTGGGATATTATGCATATCGTGGAATACTATTCAATAAAAGGAAGGGACTACAGGTGTATACCACAACATGAGTAAGCCTCATGAACGTGTTTAGAAAAGCCATGCATAAGAGCCTGCCTATTGTATGATTCAATTTATATAAAATATTCAGAAAAGGCAAAGGTATAGAGATGAAAGTAGATTAGGGTAGCTTGAGGTGGTCACGAAGTCAGGAGAATGGGAATTAACAGAAATGTGCCTGAGGAATTTTATTGGGACAATGAAATATTCTCAAACTGACTATAGTCATGGTTGCACATCTTGGCAAATTTACTAAAAACTTGAATTACACACTTGAAAAAGATGAATTAAATGGTACACAAAATTTGCAAAAAAAATATTTTTAAGTTATTGAGAAATGGACACATGTAGGTGGTTGGGTGCAAACAAAGGGAAATGGTAGTATTTAAGATAAGAATTTATTGTATATGCCTTTCTATATAATGTTTACTTTTGAATCATGTAAAATGTCTTATCTATTCAACAAATTAAAATTTTTTAAAACTAAAAAATAGGTTTCTTATCACCATATATGCTACTTTTGCAAAGTTTTTACATGCTGTCTTCTCTCAATTTGCTATGCTCTTTAAGTTTTTATTTAAATTCCAGTTAGTTAACATACAGTGTAATATTTGTTTCAGGTATACAATATAGTGATTCAATACTTCCATACATCACCTGGTGCTCATCACAGGTGCACTCCTTAATCCCCATCTCCTATTTCACACATCCCCCACCCACCTCCCCTCTGGTAACCATCAGCTTGTTCTCTGTAGTTAAGAGTCTGTTTCTTGGTTTGCCTTTCTCTCTCTTTTTTTTTCCCCTTTGCTCATTTGTTTTGTTTCTTAAATTCCACCTATGAGTGAAATCCTATGGTATTTGTCTTTCTCTATCCTCATTTTCTTTTATCTTTTTCACCTTCTAGGGTGTTTCAGAGGATTTATGGACTTCTTTCTTATGGGTGCTTTCAAGATAGTATTTGCTTTGTTGCAGCATCCTATAAAGTTTTTTTTAATATTCTTTTTTCTTAGCTTACCACTTTATTCCTCACAAATAAATTTTCATTGGTAGCATGAGACAATAGAAAGGAAATGTATATCCACATATCATAAATGTGTACTCCCCATTGTTAAACCTCTCCCTCCAAAACGGTACTTTAAGTTCTCAAATTTTTCAGTTAGAACAATTTAACTTCTAAAAGAATTTGCTAGAAACAAAACAAAATTCACAGTACATTTGGTCTGCAATATTGACAAGTTGCAATTTATTTTTTTTTTAAAGATTTTTATTTTATTTATTTGAGAGAGAGAATGAGATAGAGAGAGAGCATGAAAGGGGGGAGGGTCAGAGGGAGAAGCAGACTCCCTGCTGAGCAGGGAGCCCGATGCGGGACTCGAGACAAGTTGCAATTTAAAAAATCAAGTTAGAAGGATCTATTTAAAGGATCATATGGCTCCTATCCTTTTATTAATGTGGCATATCATGTTGATTAATTTGCAAATATTGAACTGCCCTTGCAGCTCAGGAATAAATACCCCTTGATTGTGGTCAATGATTCTTTTAATGTACTGTTGGATGGGTTTGCTAGTATTTTACTGAGAATTTTTGCATCCATGTTCATCAAGGATTTTGGCCTGTTATCTTTTTTGGTGGAGTCTTTTATCTGGTTTTGGTATCAAGCCAATGCTGGCTTCATAGAATTAATTTGGAAGTTTTCCTTCCACTTCTATTTTTTGGAATAGTTTGAGAAGCATAGCTATTAACTTATGATTACCTTGTTCTATGTTGTAATCTGAAATTAAATTATACACACACACACACACAATTGGTTTACTGTAGCCAAGAATAAAAATGGGGTAAATTAGACAACATTAGGTTATCTGAAATAGTAAAAGTGTGTGTATTGTGTACAGTGAGGTTTATGGGAACAAACAATGCAAAAATAAGAACAAAACCAAAGAGAAACTGTGTCTTTTGCAATATTGCATTGAGTGTTTTAGTTGATGGTGTCTTCTTTCTGAAGAGTTGTGAGAAAAGGTTGGATATATGAATTTCTTAAGAACAAAAAAACAAAAATTTTGTGGATAAAACTAGACATTTTAATCTTATTTTTCTTTTCTATGAACCTAATATCAGTGCTATGCAAAGATACTCTCAGGGAAGTATTTATTATAAGGAACTTGAGAGAGGGAATGAGATCATACCTCTTCATAGAAAGTTGCAATATTTTAAAAATTGTCTCATTTACGATTTTGGTATATATTTGGTATATATTTACTTGGAAAGACAGTGGCTGTCATATTTTCTGCACAATTGATCTTCCCCCATCTTATTCAAGGAGACATGACATTCAGGTTCCAGAAGCAGATATCTGACTTGAACTAGTTCAATCATGTTCTTTACTTTATAAGTAAGGATATTTTATTTTGCACAAGACATAAAGCCCAAATTGAAAGGCAGAATTGAGCAGACAACACATCCACCACCATCCCTACTACCATCATCACCACTTCCAAATTAAAATATATACTGATAAATAGTAACTAATAGCAAACAAAGTAGTAGGAAGATCAGTAGTCTTCTCTCCCAGTGCCTTTTCTCCTGAACACACCACTTGTGACATTGGGTATAATGTTCCTTAATATACTTAAAGGACAGGTTTGGTAATAATAGAAATGCAGTTTAGAATGTTTTTATTTATGTAATGCATGGCTTGTAAATCCTTTTCATCCAATTTCATTTTAATTGCAAATTATTTTTTTCCTGAACACAGGTATTTTAAGTATATCTGCTCCTCTACAATTCTTTACTAGTCTTATAGTTAAAATTTCCTAACATTTAATAAAAGTTTTCACACCATCCAATGGTGAAGACTGAAATGTAAAATGTGTTATAAAGAATAATTTTCAACAAGAGATCAAAACTAAAAAAAAAAAAACAACAGGTGATTCTATATTTATGCATGTATTGGTAGGAACATATATTAAAGCAAGACAAATCAATTAAGGGTTAAAGGATATCACTATATCAAGTGTTAAATATTTCACAAACCTTTAGAAAATGATTTTACAAAGTAAATTATAATCTCAAAGTCATGGGAACAATTTTTCCCTATATATCATTATATATTTCCCTATATATTAGTTTTGTTTCTGAAGATTATAGATAAAATCTTAATTTCATGCATAATTCCCCATAAAACTTGCAATTATACCTATAATATTGGATAATGATATTGGATGTGTATAACAGTAACAATATTGATGTGATTAGTATTTTCAACATGCACATAATCCTTGTATTACTGGTAGGTTGTGTTTCAAGATGTTCAGGGAAATGGGGCTAATGTGTAGTTACTATTAGAGTGAGTGCTCTCTGCCAATAAACTTCATTTTTCTTTCTGATTTGTTCACTACTTCATCTGTGGAATAAATAAATGAAAAGTTACTGTTGAAAAGCAATACAGGTACTACAGGGAAAAATGTTAAATCACAGGGAAAATCCTAAGCCCCAAAGTGGTAATAATGAAATGACAGCAAAGGATGTATGAATTAAATTTTATTGTGCCTTCTGATCCAGAGAGTCTATATTTCTAAGCAGGGAGAAATATATAGTATAAGTAATTCCAGATATTAGTACCTGCATATCAAATGTCAATAGAATCAAGTGTATCTTTTTATGTTTCTCATTTTTCAAAATCTGATATTATAGTTATTACTAATATGTACTAGCCACTTGAGCAAAGCATTTTAAACTGTGTTTATGCAATATTTAAAATAATTGTGTAGGTAGATGTCGTTTCTTTTTTTTATTATGTTAATCACCATATATTACATCATTAGTTTTTGATGTAGCGTTCCATGATTCACTGTTTGCGTATAACACCCAGTGCTCCATGCAGAACGTGCCCTCTTTAATACCCATCACCAGGCTAACCCATCCCCCCATCCCCCTCCCCTCTAGAACCCTCAGTTTGTTTCTCAGAGTCCATAGTCTCTCATGGTGGTAGATGTCATTTCTTTTTTTTTTTTTTTTTTTTTAAAAAAGAGGGGGGTGTGTATTTTTTTTTTTTTTTTTAAAGATTTTTTTTTTATTTATTTTACAGAGAGAGAGATAGCGAGAGCAGGAACACAAGCAGGGGGAGTGGGAGAGGGAGAAGCAGGCTTCCCGCTGAGCAGGGAGCCCGATGTGGGACTCGATCCCAGGACCCCGGGATCATGACCTGAGCCGAAGGCAGACGCTTAACGACTGAGCCACCCAGGCGCCCCGGTAGATGTCATTTCTTTATGCTACATTTTAGAAAACCCAAGTTCACAAAGTTTAAGTCCCTTGATGAAAGTCTTATAGTCAGTAAGTTAGAAAGTAAACCTGGAATTTTAGTTCAGCTTTGAGTAACTCATATCTAGGATCTTTGACTCAATGGTGCTTAAGGCTCCCTCCCTCTTGGCATTTCTCAACATCACTTCACCCATAATCCCACAGGTCAGAAGTGGTTAATGGAGAGTTAACTGAGAAGATTATGGTGGGCATAGTGATGTTGTATTAACACACAGTGGAAAAAACATCAGGAATCCTGGGTCCCAGTCATGCTGTGGCCCTAAGTAGCAATATGACATTCAATAAATTAATTCACCTTTGTATGCTTCAGATTTTTCAAATATAAAAAGATAATTAAATGATTGTTATGAAAACAACATGAGATCATGGATTTGCAATCTAGAACACTCTCCAAATAGCCATTGGCCACACAGATAAAATCCGTAATGCCAGGATCGATCCTCACTCCAAGTTCAGCCTGCCACTGCCATTATACTGGTTAAACTTTCAAAGCCTTCGTTTTGAGCTATACATTATCTGTTTTTGTATTTTCTTTTTGGAATGACAGCCACAGAGAGTTTCTATAATAATATGAAAAGAAAAGAGTCCAGAACCTAAATATATAATTTAGAACCATTTCACACATTTTTTTAAGAGTCAGTACTTTTGCTAAGTCCCTCAAAAAACTCTAAGGAGTAGCCCAAAGAGTTTAAAACCTCACTGGTTATTTTTGTTTTATTGACTCGTTTCTTAACACAGCCACAGCAGTGCTTTTGACACCAATATTACATTGATGCTAATTTTGTACCACACAGCTTTCTCTGTCCTGGATGTCCCTCCAGCAGCAGGTGGCTCCCTTGAGCTGTACTTGCTATCATTTGGATGTCTCATTGCCTCAGATTCAGCTACCATCTGGTGAATGGCAATCCCTTCTTAATACCATGGAAAAAAAGGCCATCCAACTCAAGAAAATCCAGATAATCATATTGCTTTCAAGGTGACCTAAAGTTAATAGTGTATTTCTTAAGATATGCTTGAAATATGGTAATACACAGGTTCTCTCCTTTATTAAAGGAAACAGCTTGCATATGTTTCCTCTCCAGTTTCCCCAATTCAAAATTTATTCATTATGTGATGAATTTATAAGTCTATTGAGGATAAATAGCAGGAAATGATGTAGTGTTTCATAGAGACACGCCTATCTATTCCACATTTTTCTGCCCTCATATGCTTGACTGTGGTAAGCAAGATAGAACTAAATGGATAACATATCACACTGTTAACATTTGAAATTTTACCAAGTCAGTGGATATTTTTCCTTTTTTAGATCAACAGTTTGCATGGTGACTTCTGCGCATAGTTGGAAAACCCCACCAATCTGTGTTGAGGTTAAATAATTTTAGGTTTTACGTCGTTTAATTTTTATATTGGGATGGCAGAAAATGGCTTTATATTTTCTCTACGCTGCCAGGTCATTTTCAAAATACAGAACTCTGCATCTGTTTTTTCCACAGTTCACACCTCATCTTGGTACGTGATACCATAAACAGAAAAAGTTGTCTTCCCTATATTTAGTTGCTTGAATCTCAGGCTGGATATTTTACTGCCCTGTAAGATGGCAGAAAATTGCCGTCAAGACAATTAAAAGCAAATAAAAACAAACCAATCTAATCCAAACAGATAAACAATAAGCACATCCAATCCCCAAATCAGGGGTCCCAGTGGTAAATACTTTCGGAAACCAGACAATTAATAAAGAGGAGCAAAACACTTCCATGCAGTGAAAGAAATAGAGTGGGAATGGAGATTAGAGACTTCTTGTCTGCCTAATGATATTCATAACCAAAAACTTTAAATTAGCGTTAACTAAGCAAAGTGTATCCAGCTGCAATGTAATGTTGAATTCATGTTTAGTGACTACGTAGCAAGCAAGGTTAGAAGAATGCGGACTTTGGCCTCTCCATTGTTTTGTTTTTTGAAATACATAGTGCTGATAAAAGAACAAAAGAGCCTTGACCCTTTGTGGTCTTATTACCAGTTACAGAAAATCTGGAAAAAATTAAATTCAGATAAAATTGAATATTAGTTCAAAAGGGACAGATTTTGGTAGAGATAATTTCCTAGTCACGATAGTTTGTTGTGCTTCCAAAATTACTTCAAAACAAACCAGGGTCTTCTGCTTTTCATAATGGAATAGATCTCATCATATGAATTGGCTGCTTCAACATTTATTCTTGTCCATTCTAGCTTTCTGTTAGAAAGTAGAAATGCTTTTTAACAGAGTTCAGGGCTATGTCTGGACAAAGTCTGCCATTTCTTTCTTTCTTTTTTTTTTTTAAAGATTTTATTTATTTATTCATTAGAGACAGAGAGAGAGGCAGAGGGAGAAGCAGGCTCCCAAGGAGCAGGGAGCCCGATGCAGGACTCGATCCCAGGACCCTGAGATCATGACCTGAGCCGAAGGCAGACGCTTAACCATCTGAGCCACCCAGGCACCCCAAAGTCTGCCATTTCTATACACAAAAATAGCATTTTAGAAATGAAAGGAATACTCTAACCAACCTTCATCTTAGCGGTGAATCTGAGTTCCAGTTAGGTTAGATAACTAACCTAAAGTAAAAAAAAAAAATATTTTAAATGATTAGAACATTTGTTTTGTTTTTTTTTTTTAAGATTTTATTTATTCATTTGAGACACAGAGATACAGAGAGAGAGAGAGAGAGCATGAGCAGGGAGAGAGGCAGAGGGAGAGGGAGAAGCAGGCTCCCCGCTGAGCCAGGAGCCTGATGTGGGGCTCAATCCCAGGACCCTGGGATCATGACCTGAGCCGAAGGCAGACGCTTAACCATCTGAGCCACCCAGGCGCCCCTGAACATTTGTTTATTAACTTTATGCCTATATTATTACCAGTCTCCTACTCATGTATAAAATATAAATCGTCTGGTATATTTTTTCCTACTTTTCTATTTTGCCAATAGCTCCAAGCAATAACAATTACCCAGTTGGAAAAAAACGTCAAATTCTACAAAATAGAATTAATATTGGCAACTTGCCTACAACCCAAACAGCGCTTACTTCTAGCAGCATAACCACAGTCTTACCTGGTATAGCAACAGGTGACATCAAGGCAGAGGGTGACGTCCTCTAAAAACAGACAGGCTGGATGAAGATACTCTCTCGCTGTTCATGTATAAGGGTAAACGTTGTCAGCACTCACTGGAAGACAATATTTGATAAATAGTTCTTTAAACTCAGACCTTCAGGAATCTTACAGAATTTTTCAATGCTTGGTGTTTTCCAAATTTAATACTGTATCCAATCTCGTCCACATTAAGGAATGTATGATCAAGGATGCCATTTGTAAAGCACACTAAGATTCTGCCCCATGATCAGACACACTTGTGAACCAGAGACTTTGAAGTAAAGGAGAACTGTGATTCAGGGCAATCGATGCAATCACTCCGCTTCGCAGAGCCCATTACTTACTTCAGTGACACTCTGCACTTGAAAATTGTATGATTGTTTCATTGGATTATCCTTTTATCTACTCATTCGAGTAATTCTGAGCATTTTCTATGTATGTGCTGAGCATAGAACTGGATGCTGAGATGATAAAAGTTCATGCCTAGAAGGATCATCATCTGGCTGATGGAAAAGGTCTCAGTAATTGTTCACTCTGAGTTAAAATTAATTTGAGGTAAAAAACAAATTAGGAAAACAATGCATGGTAAAAGTACAATCATAGTATACAAATCTTGCTCTAAGTGTACAGAGGAAAGAATCTTTTCCTAGAAAGTAAGATAAAGTTTCCCAGAGGAATTGATATTTGATAATCCACAAACTCTGATGAATGAGAATAAAGGAAGACATTTTGTCCTCTTCAGTATCAGAATGAGTGTACAGGTTACTTGTTTCATGTTTCATGTTCTTTTGTTAACAGTGTGGTGGCTTTTATTAAACAGATCATTGGAACCATCCATTAAGCATATTTTACTTTTCTCACATAAGAAAGATTAATAGAAGGAGGATGTACATTTATGTATAGAAAAATGGGAAATTTCTCAACGGAAGACAAGGAATGAACAAAAGCCCCTTAAATATAGTTGCTTGACTGTGACATGGCTTGTGATTCTGGCCTTGAACAGAGCAGGCTGCTCCTCAGCACTCGAGAATATTTCCTCAGGTTTCTCCTACTCTGTCCTGTGGTCCACTACATTTAAACCTATTCTTTAAAGTTTTAAGATCCCTGTTCTCTTGCTTTCCTTCCTTTTCCTGAATGAAATCTTGCTCTCCAGTCCTTCACTTCACTTACAAGGTGCTGCGATTTGGCAAAACGTGCAAAAAAATATTCAAACTTTTTGACTTAATAATTTTGTACCTAAATTGTCAAAGGGCAGCAAAAATTACTTCATTGTTTTATTATTTATTCGTCACAAACAATAAAAAAATACCCAGAATGCCCACATACAGTATTTTGATAAGTTGTGTTATATTCAAATAGTGAAATATCATGCAGATGTTACTAGTCCTTAAAAGAATACCCACTAAATTTATTTTTTAAATCCCATTAAAAATATAAAGCAAATGTTAGCTGTGATTACTAGGTGGAGGGTTTATATGTGATTTAAATATTCATCTTTATGCTTTACCACAATTTATAAGTTTTCTGTAATAATATTATTGCTTCAATCTGAATATGCATAGAATAATGCTATTTTAGCACTTGTCCATCTGTTTTTTTCTTAAATTTTTTAATTTAAACTCAACATATAGTATATTATTAGTTTCAGAGGTAGAGTTCAGTGATTCATCAGTCTTTTATAACACCCAGTGCTCATCAGATCACATGCCCCCCTTAATGCCCATCACCCTGTTATCCCATCCCCTCACCCTCCTCCCCTCCAGCAACCCTCAGTTTATTTCCTGAGATTAAGAGTCTCTCATGGTTTGTCTCCCTCTCTGATTTCATCTTATTTTATTTTTCCCTCCATTCTCCTATGATCCTCTGTTTTGTTTCTTAAATTCTACATGTGAGTGAAATCATGATAACTGTCTTTCTCTGATTGACTTATTTTGCTTAGCATAATACCCTCTAGTTCCATCCACATTGTTTCAATTGGTAAGATTTCCCTTTTTTGACGGCTGAGTAATATTCCATTGTATGTATATGCTACCTATTCTTTATTCATTCATCCGTCGATGGACATCTGGGTTCTTTCCATAGTTTGGCTACCATGAGCATTGCTACCATGAACATTGGGGGTGCAGGTGCCCCTTCAGGTCACTATGTTTGTATCCTTTGGGTAAATACCTAGTAGCGAAATTAATTGCTGGGTTATAGGGAAGCTCTATTTTTAACTTTTTGAGGAACCTCCCTACTGTTTTCCAGAGTGGCTATACCAGCTTGCATTCCCACCAACAGTGTAAGAGGGTTCCCCTTTCTCTGCATCCTCACCAACATATGTTGTTTCCTGACTTGTTAATTTTAGCCATTCTGACTGGTGTGTGGTGGTATCTCTTTGTAGTTTTGATCTGTATTTCCCTGATGCCAAGTGATGTTGAGCACTTTTTCATGTGTCTGTTAGCCATTTGTATGTCTCTTTGGAGAAATGTCTGTTCATGTCTTCTGCCCATTTATTGACTGGGTTATTTGTATTTTTGGTATTGAGTTTGATAAGGTCTTTATAGATCTTGGATACTAGCTCTTTATCTGATAAGACATTTGCAAATATCTTCTCCATTCTGTAGGTTCTCTTTTGGTTTTGTTAAATATTTCCTTTGCTGTGCAAAGGATTTTGAACTTGATAAAGTCCCAATAGTTCATTTTTGCTTTTGTTTCCCTTGCCTTTGGAGATGTGTCTAGTAAGACTTTGCTGTGGCCAAGGTCGAAAAGGTTGCTGCCTGTATTCTCCTCCAGGGTTTTGATGGATTCTTGTCTCACATTTAGGTCTTTCATCCATTTTGAGTTTATCTTTGTGTATGGTGTAAGAAAAAGGTCCAGTTTCATTCGTCTACATGTGGCTGTCCAACTTTCCCAACACTATTTGTTGAAGAGACTGTCTTTTTCCCATTGGATATTTTTTCCTGCTTTGTCAAAGATTAGTTGACCATAGAGTTGAGGGTCCACTTCTGGGTTCTCTATTCTGTTCCACTGATCTATGTGTCTGTTTTTTGTGCCAGTACCATACTGTCTTGATGATGACAGCTTTGTAACAGAGCTGGAAGTCCGGAATTGTGATGCCGCCAGCTTTGCTTTTTTTTTTTCAACATTCCTCTGGCTATGCAGGGTCTTTTCTGGTTCCATACAAATTTTAGGATTATTTGTTCCAGCTCTGTGAAAAAAAGTTGATGGTATTTTGTTAGGGATTGCCTTGAATGTGTAGATTGCTCTGAGTAGCAAAGACATTTTAACAATATTTGTGATTCTAATCCATGAGCATTGAACGTTTTTCCATTTCTTTGTGTCTTCCTCAATTTCTTTCATAAGTGATACATAGTTTTCAGAGTACAGATCCTTTAAATCTTTGGTTAGGTTTATTCCTAGGTATCTTATAGTTTTTGGTCAATTAAACTACTGTCAAATACTATCTTAAGGTTTAAGATTGGGACTCTAACTGTAGACTTTTCTTATCACTCAGCTGATAGAAGATTGGAGTGTTAGTAAAAAGTGTTGTTAGATCTGCCTTAATTTTCCTGAAAGCATATGTTTTAGGTAATCAGATTGGCAGTTGAGATTTTGGCCCAAGATACTATGTTCTAGTTATTTGATTTCAGTGTTGTTACTTCAACCTTTGCCTGCACTTAAAAACCAAAAACTGAGAGCCAAAACTCTGTCACATATGGAACACCAGGTATGTGCTTTGCACATTTAAATCTGTTTAATCTTTAAGGACAATCTTGTGAAGAAAGTGTCATTAGATACTTTTAAAAAAAGATGACTATACTGAAACTCAGGGAGGTAAAGTAAACTAGTCCAAAGATATTTAAGTGGAACCAGGATTCCAGGTCAAATTATTCACCTTGAAAGACCATACTATCATCCCAGTGCAAATAGTGTACCTCACTAGTGTTCTGGGAAACAACAAAAAACTCCCTCTATTGTTCCAAAGACTCATACTCATCAATCATTATATTTTTCTCTTTTATGGTAGAAAAAAATCTGTGCTTATTTAGCCAGACAAAATGAGAAATATATTGCTGCTACCAAATATTTCACATACTGCAATAAACAACACAAAACTTTTGAAAATTCTTACGGGAAATATCTTTGCATCAAAATTATACTTAATTTGTTTTATGTTGCTACTGAAATACAAAGAAGAAACTGTCAGTCAAACTGCCACAAATGAGATATTCGAGTTATAATTAGTTCTTCTCAGTGCCTCTCAGCAAGAGTTTAGATATCATTGCTTTTTTGAAATGATCTATTATTGTGCATAAAAACCTCTATGGTGGGAGAAATTTGAAGGTGTTTAAATCAAATTGCATGTATATGAAGGAGAATGGGAAATTGCTGAGGAGAGTGATGGTTTTCTTTTCAGGAGTTTGAGAACAAAAGCAGTTTAAAATAATCACTAGTAGAAAGAGAAAGAAATTACTTCAAACTCACTGAAAAATTTCTAGGTTACATTAAATACCCAGACACATTTATAGACCATGAATCTTATAGGGACATCTCTACCTATTTGTTTTGTTATTATCTTTAGTTTATAGCTCATATCCCAGGTGTAAGAGGAAATAAACCAGCTGATTATATTGTTCCATGGATGAGTCTGTTTTGTTTCATTTTATTTTGTTTTCTGATGCTAAGAAGATAAAGATACTGGAAAAAAACTAGTTGAAGTAGTTGAAGTTTTGTTTTTTGAAGCTCTAACTAGATAAGAAGAAAGCGATAGGTAAAGTGAGACTTATATGTAATGAGAAAGTAGGGACCAGAGGCTCACTAATGTAAAACACTATATTCACAGGGCATCTGGGTGGCTCAGTTGGTTAAGCCTCTCACTTCAGCTAGGGTCATGATCTCAGGGTCCTGGGATCGAATCCTACATTGGGATCCCTGCTCAGTGGGGAGCCTGCTTCTCCCTGTCCCACTCCCCCTGCTTGTGCATGTGCTCTTTCTCTCTCTCTCTGTCAAATAAATAAATAAAATCTTTTTAAAAAAGAACTATATTCACAGAAATAACAAGAAAGAAAATGCATTGTGTCAAGAATTGTTGCTGTTTGAATTTAACATTTCTGGATGGTGCCAATTTACATGTGGCTGAAACAGAGTAAAGTTGTTGGTTGGGGAAGCTGAGGTTATAAACACTTGAAAGGATAGATGGTTAGAGGAATGTCTCAGGATGATGACAGTACTTGTGATAAGAGACTATGAACTAAGTATCAAAGTCATCAGTAAAAGATGGCAAGTGTCAAAAATGACAGTAGATTGTCATGAATGGCACAGTGACTCTATTTGAAGTTGCAATTTTAAATGTTTCCACATTAGAGCAAGTCAATACAACCCCAAATATGGTATGGAAATATCAGTATAGCAAATACTTTTTTTCCTTGATATGGATTTGAATTGCTTTCTCTACCCGTTATGTTTCTTCCGCAACCATCATCCATGGGAATGCTGAGTAACATATCATTCTATGGCAATCAGTAAAAAATTACTTCTGAAGAAATTCATTTAATAGTAAGATAAGCAATAAGTTATAATTTCATAGTTTTCACTGATATTAACATTTATCTCATCAACCAAAACAGCCCTAAGATTGTGGAACGATCTAGTTAATATTTAATTGTGGAATGTACCTAGGAAACACCCCTTGAGTTTTTGCTTTGAACCAGCAATCAATATAGAGAGGTTTATTGTATAACATTAATATGGTCTTAGAAAATACTTTACAGTAACAAGATTATACTTTGGTAGCAAACAACCTCAGATTTCAGTGGCTTAATACAACACTTGTTTCCTGCTCATACTATATATCAGATAAAGTTGATGTATACATGTGTTTGTGTATGTGTGCAACGAGGGTTGTGTATTATACTCTATAGTAGTACAATCACTAAGGGACCCAGTGTAATGAAGGGTCCAGCATTTGGAATATCAGTAGTGTGGTTGATATAGCAGGAGATGAAATAGATAGAGTGACATTCTAGTTCATATATGCTTTGCAATGGAAGTGACACATAACACTTCCACCCACAGCCCATGTCAGAACTAGTTTTGTCACCCCACCTAATGAGGAGATAAGAAACATGGGAAACCAGATGGAATGTTTGGTGAACACCATAGTGCCTGCCATAAGTCTTCTTTGATTGGCATCCAAGAGAAGTTTACAGTGCAGGGCAAGTCTCCATAATAAGATTTGTGATAGGTAAAATATTTGCCTTTTTATGTAAACTGAAAGAAAATTATTTTGAATGAAAGTCTAACATCTGTATTTCAATTTTTGGAAATATTATCTACAGAATTTGAAGTCCTGTAAATGGCCTTAATTTTCTTCATGATTTATAGATTCTAAATATCTTGTGGTTCCAAATGAGCAAATGACAATAGATTTGTTGTCTGATCTTATTTTGTTATGATTTGATGATTGTCTAAATGATGGAGCAGCATTAGAATACCTCTGGTTCTTGGATTTCAGCTCTGCATCTACATTCTCACCTCCAGATAGATGTCTCTGACAATTTTTCTCATTCTTCATACACTCTCTTGTTCTGGAATTTTTTTCCAGCTAACCTGTTTTATATTGCTAATTAAAATCCTAGGTATTTTACCCCTATCTCATTGATTCCGTATTCTTTCATTTGTGTCCAACTATGCCTAAAACAACCTTCTCGGTTCTGATCTTTAGAAAAATATTGAGGAAATTGCATCTCTGGGGAGATAAGGATAGGAAAGTTCTCAACATCCTTAAATTGTATGTATGCATGTTGCATATTAGAAAAGCAAGTCCATAATCGTCATCTTTAAGTTGAGCCAAATGGACAGTATCTTTTCCTTCAGGAACCCATAGCAATTTCCTCTCAAGTTTTTTGTTTGTTTTAATTAAAATATAGTTGACATACAATATACAAAGCTCCTGGAGTTAGGCCCCATTGATTTTCTCTCTTTCTTTTTTTTAAGATTTTATTTATTTTATTTATTATTTATTTATTTATTTGAGAGAGAGAGAACGAGAGCAGACAGAGGGGCAGAGGGAGAAGCAGATTCCCTGCTGAGTGGAGAGCCCAATGCGGGACTCAATCCCAGGACTCTGGGATCATGACCTGAGCCGAAGGCAGATGCTTAACGGACTGAGCCACCCAGGGGCCTGTAGGCCCCACTGATTTTCAAAGCCAGACATTATGGGGACCTGTTTTCTCAGTACAGGTCTCCAAGGTGGGGGATGCCCAGTGTGGGTCTTGAACCTCTTACTTCTCAGAGAAGACCTCTGTGCCTCTGATATCTCTCTGGCTTGGGAGTCACTGTGCTGGGGGCATGGGTCCCAACTAGACCATGTTTCTGCTCCTCCCAACCTTCTCAATATAGCTTTTTCTTTATATCTTTTGCTATGGGATAGCTGTTCTGCTAGTCTTCAGATAGTTCGCAGAATTGCTCTCTGTATAGTTGAAACCTTGGTGTGTCCATGGGAGGAGGTGAGCACGGGATCCTCCTACACTGCTATCTCGATCAGGATCTCCTCTCAAGTTTTTGAATTTGTGGTCTACTCTTAGATACTCAAAGTGTTCACAGCAAGCAACATTATGTATTGTCCTGATTAGAAATCATATAATGATGAAAAAAAATAAAAATGTTCATAATGAATTATTGATGTTATAAAATATATTTGGTCTTCATATTCATTTTGTGATTTCTTTAGAACAATTTCCCAGTGATTCATATCTTAGAAATTAAAAGCTGTGCATCAGTGTGAACCTATTATATACCTGATAGATTCCTTCAGGAAGCAGAAAAGTGAATATTTCTTCTTCCCTTTTTTTTTTTTTAACTTATTTTTCCTGAAAGAATATAAAGCAGATCCCCAAAAACGAGGAATCTATATGAAGTGATTTGTCAATTCTTCTAAGATACCACTGCTTACTTGGCTTCATCTTCTTATTTTGGAAAGTAAGTTCCTGGAGGACAGAGCCCAAATGTACTTTTGTGTCTTACTTCTCAGGATTTAGAAAGGTGTGCAAGAAGTTTGGAGGAGTTATTGTAGAAGAGAGATGTATTTTCTAAATGAGATTTGGATAACAGCTTAGGTCTAATCCCTCTGTGACTAAAGGTGCAAAGGATTGTCAGAACAGTTTCGTTCATCAAACTGTAAAGCACAAATTTATTTTGATACTTTTGTGGCACATATGAAACCAGCAGAATTAAACTCAATCCTTAGGAGTCCTTCACATAGGATCTAAGAAGCAAAAGGCAGTTTCATGGGCTCGATAGTGGGTTAAAAGTAAAATGATTTGAGGACCAATACCAGCAACTCACTAGTTAGTTTTTGATAGTTGCATGGCTTCAATATTACTTTATGACTAAATCTACTTCATTAACAGGGAGCTATTTTCATTTTTCTAGATTAAATGTTGATGCTTATTTAGTGAGAAATGAGGGTTCTTAAGACTTGCATTTGTGTTAATTTTTATATACCTAATTAACAATGCATATAGTAAAAATAAGATCTTTATTTTGTTCTCACTATTCATAACTAAAATATGAGGCATTTTACCTCAACAATAAACTACTTCTTATGATCAATAAGGTGTAAAATATTGAGGTTCACTTATTTTATCCAATCTCCAGTGCTTGATATTCTCACAAAAAAAGATTATGTCCACAATAGCAAACATTTCTTTAATATCTCTGTGAAAGACTGATACCTGAAAAGTTGGATTCAAAAAATAATAATAAAGTATAAAATACAGTTCACCATTAGAAGAAAATAGGTACTTTGGAATAGTCTCAGCCTTTCATTAGTTAGGCTATCTGCTAGAAATGCCTGGGGCAGTCACCTTGGCCCATACTACGTATGGTGAGCCCTCCTAGCTCTCCTTTTCAGAGCCAGTGCTGTGGCTGGACTTGCCCTGTGGTTCTTATTATGATTGCAAGATGGATCTCAGAAACAACCATCAGGGCATTTTGAAAAAAAAAACAAGGTTCATTACTTACAAGTCCTGGTATGTACATGCCATGCCTAGGACCAAACAGCAAGGTCTCTGTTAGAGTGAGTGAACCTGGTTCTGCATTTATTGAGGTCAGGGATGGGGTACATTGGGTTTCATGGGTTCATTCTTTATTGGGGAATTTAAAACATAAGAGCAGGAATTAGTGTGGTAAGGGAAAGGCAAGTGGTCAAACTGACAGTTGTATCTAGCAACGAGAGCTTTCTAAAAAAGGGAGTACTTCAGGGTTGGCCTGGCTCTTTAGTTGTGTAGCTGACCATGTGTTTATTCAAGATGGATTCCTTTGAAGTGGATGCCTTAGGAATCAAAAACTTATATTATAATAAAAAAATGCCAATTGTCTGGTACTTTGACTATAATAGATGTCAAAATACCAAAGTCAAGGAATTTTCTTACATGAAGGGGTATTCTCATTCTTTAATTCATTTAATGGCAGAAAGGTTTGAACCACATATCACTAGGCTCTGGTTATTTAGACTGAAGTGGAAGAGTAAAATTGTTTTTTGAATTCTTCAGATTTCAGAAAAGTAAATTCTGTTCTACTTTTAACAACTTCATGTTTGCTTGTATATGAAATATGTTGTCATGCAAAATTGTCACATGAGTTTGACTCAGGAGATGAATCAGATTTATTTTGTAGAATGAGTACCTCTTGGAAATTTTGGCAGAGTCCTTGGTATTACAGATACACCAGTTCCAGAACATGGAATTGAAGCATGTGTTTTTTTTAAGTTTTTTTTTTTTTATGATGGGGAGAGAGAGAGGGAGCAGGGGTAGGAGCAGAGGGAGAGGGACAAGCAGACTCCGCGCTGACACAGAACCTGATTCAGACCCATTCTCAGGACCCTGAGATCATGACCTGAGCTGAAACTAAGAGTCAGCTGCTTAATTGACTGAGCCACCCAGGCACTTCTGAAGTGTGTGTTCTTAAATGTTTCATTAGGTATTACTAAACTGAGCAAGGCAAATATAGAGGAGTTGCTTAACTGATCTATTAAGTCTGAATGTGACATCATTTATTTTTACTGTTCATGTCTTATACACTATTGCTGCTACCCTTCCCACAATGCCTGATTTCCTTCCTAAGATATTTAGGGGGAAAATAATGCCTAACCTTAAATACGTGATTAGCTCTACAAGGAAGTTACAAGTAGAAACTATTTAGTGTCTCATATTAGGAAATTCTTTAAATGCTTGTAATACATACATACAATAGTGTCTCATATTAGGAAATTGTTTAAATGCTTGTAATACATACAATAGAAGAAATGCTTGTACTACATACATACATACACTAGAAGAAAATATACATACAATTGTAATACGTACCATCATATAGATTACATATCACTTCATGTGTGGGGAGAGACAGTAAGGAATAAACAGAAAAATAAGTGTCATTTTATAGTAAACTGGAAAGAGAAGTACTAAAGAATGAGGAAAAAAGGATAGGTGGAAGGTGATTTGGCATGCATGTTGGGACTATCCAGAGGGACAAGCTACATTTCTTTTTTTTTTTTTTTAACTTGAAGACAATTGACACAAAATGCTACATTAGTTTTAGGTATACAACTCAGTGATTTGACAAGTTTATACATTATGCTGTGTTCACCACAAGTGTAACTACCATCTGTCTCATTACATCACTATTACGATATCATTGACTGTATTTCTTATGCTGTGCCTTTTACTCCTGTGACTTACTCATTCATAACTGAAGACCTGTATCTCCTTCTCTCCTTCATCCATTTTGTACAACTCCCTATCTCCTCCCCACTGGCAAGCATCAGTTTGCTCTCTCTATTTATAGTTCTAATTCTGCTTTTTGTTTATTTGTGGGTTTTTTTTTTTTTTTTTTTTTTTAGATTCCATTTATGAGTGGAATCATATAGTATTTGTTTTTCTCAGTCTGACTTACTTCACTTAGTATAATACCCTCTAGCTCCATCTATGTTGTCTTAAATGGCATGATCGCATCCTTGTTTATGGCTGTGTAATATTCCATCGTTTATATATACCACAGTTTCCTTGTCCATTCATCTATTGAAGGACACTTAGGTTGCTTCCATGTCTTGGCTATTGTAAATAATACTGCAGTAAACATAGGGGTGCATATATCTTTTTGAGTTAGTGTTTTGTTTTTCCCTGGGTAAATACCCAGTAGTGGAATTACAGAATCCTATGGTATTTCTATTTTTATTTTTTTGAGGACCCTCCATACTGACTTCCACAGTGGTTGCACCAGCTTGCATCCCCACCAACAGTGCATGAGGGTTTCTTTTTCTCTACATCTCGCCAGCATTTGTTATTTCTTGTCTTCTTGGTTTTAGCCATTCTAACAAGTGTAAGGTGATATTTCATTGTGGATTTGATTTGCATTTCCCTGATGATTAGTGAGGTTGAGTATCTCTTCATGTATCTGTTGGCTATCTGTGTGTCTTCTTTGGAAAAATTTCTTTTCAGGTCCTCTGCCCATTTTTTAATCAGATTGTTTTTTTGGTGTTGAGTTGTAGAAGTTCTTCATAGATTTTATATATTTTGGATAATAACCAGTTACTAGATGTATCATTTGCAAAGATCTTCACCCATTCAGTAGATTATCTTTCTGTTTTCTTGATGGTCTCCTTTGCTGTGCAAAAGCTTTTTACTTTCATCTCAACTGTGTATTTTTTTCTTTTGTTTCCCTTGCCTTAAGAGACCTATCTATAAGAATGTTGCTATGGCTAATGTCAGAGAACTTACTGCCTATGTTGTCTTCTAGGATTTTTATGGTTTCAGGTCTCATGTTTAGGTCTTTATTCCATTTTGAGTTTATTTTTGTGTATGGTGTTAAAGTAGTCCAGTTTCATTCTTTTGCATGTAGCTATCCAGGTTTCCCAACACCGTTTATTGAAAAGGCTGTCTTTTCCCATTGTATATTCTTGCTTCCTTTGTCATGGATGAACTGACCATATAAATGTGGGTTTATTTCTGGGGTCTCTGGTCCTGCTCTATTGATCTATGTATCTTTTTTTTATGCCAATGCCAACTCTATTGATCACTAAAGTTTAGTAGTATATTTTGATATCTGGTATTATGATACCTCCAGGTTTGTTGTTCTTTGTCAGGATTGCTTTGGCTATTTGGGGTCTTCTGTGGTTCCATCCAGATTTTAGTATTAGTTGTTTTAGTTTTATGAAAAATGCTGCTGCTATTATTTTGATAGGGATTACATTGAATCTATAGATTATTTTAGGTAATATGGATACTTTGACAATAAATTGTTTGAATCTGGGAACATGGAATATCTTTCCATTTGTTTGTGTCATCTTCAGTCTCTTTCATCAGTGTTTTATAGTTTTTAGAGTACAGGTCTTTCACCTCTTTGGTTAAGTTTATTCCTAGTTATTTTATTCTTTTTGGTGCAGTTATAAATGGTGTTTTTTAAATTTCTTTTTTTTGTGTGTGACTTTGTTACTGTATAGAAATGCTATGGATTTATGGGTATTTTTGTATCCTGCCACTTTACTGAATTTATTACTTCTAGTTGGTTTTTAGTGGAATATGTAGGATTTTCTATGTATAATATCCTGTTATCTGCAAGTAGTGACAGTTTAACTTCTTCTTTACCAATATGGATGCTTCTTACTTATTTATTTATTTTTGTCTGATTGTTGTGGCTGGGACTTCTAGTACTAGGTTGAATTAGAGTGGTGTGAGTGGACATCCTTGTCTTGTTCCTGACCTTAGAGGGAAAGCTGTGTTTTTCAACATTGAAGATAATGTTAGTTGTGGGTTTTTCATTTATGGCCTTTATTATGTTGAGGTATCTTCCCTCTCACCCCATTTTGTTAAGAGTTTTTATGATGAATAGATGTTAAATCTTGTTGAATGCTTTTTTCTGCATCTCTAGAGATTATCTTATGATTTTTATCTTTCATTTTGTTGATGTGGTGTATGACATTGATTTATAAATATTCAACCATCTTTACATAAGGGAATAAATCCACCTGCTCATGGCGAATGATCTTAATATATTGTTGTACATTGTTTGCTAATATTTTTACATCTATGCTCATCAGGGTTATTGTCCTGTAGTTTTATTTTTTTGTGGTGTCTTCGTCTGGTTTTGGTATCAGGGTAATGCTGGCCTTGTAGAATGCTTTTGGAAGCTTTCTTTCATCTTTTTTTGGAATAGTTTGAGGAGAATAGGAATTAACTCTTCTTTAAATCTCTAGTAGAATTCACTTGTGAATCATCTGATCCTGCGTTTTTGTTTGTTTGTTTGTTTGTTTTTGGTAGTTTCTCATTACTGATTCAATTTCATTACTTGTAATAGATCTGCTGAGATTTTCTATTTCCTCCTGGTTCAGTTTCAGAAGATTGTATGTTTCTAGTAATTTATCCATTTCTCCTAGCTTGTCCATTTGTTGGCATATCACAGTTTTCTCTTATAATCCTTTGTATTTCTGTGGTGTCAATTGTTATTTTTCCTCTGTCATTCTGATTTTATTTAGTTGGTCTTTTGTCTGTTTTTCTTGTGTGGCTAAGGGATTGTCAATTCCTTTTATCTTTTCAAAGAACCAGCTCTTGGTTTCATTGATTTTTATCATTTTTTAGTTTCTACATCATTTATTTCTGCTCTGATCTTTATTATTTACTTTCTTCTACTAACTTTGGGCTTTGCTTATATTTTTTCTAATTCTTTTAAGCATAAATTTAGATTGAATTTTTTCTTGATTTTTGAGATAGGCCTGTATTGCTATACATTTACCTCTTAGAATTGCTTTCACTGTCACAGCAATTTTGTACCATAGCGTTTTCATTTTCATTTGTCTCCAGGTATTTTTGGATTTTTTTTCTTTCATTGCTTCATTGGCCCATTTGTTGTTTAGTATTATATTGTTTAGTCTCCACTTGTTTGTATTTTTTTTCCAGTTTTTTTTTCTTGTGATTTATTTCTAATTTTATACTGTTGTGGTCAGAAATCATGGTATGATTTTAATCTTAAATTTATAGAGATTTGTTTTATGGCCTGATATGTGATCCATGTGATCTGTTCTGGAGAATCTTCCATGTGCACTTGAAAAGAATGTGTATTCTGTTGTTTTTGCATGGAATGTTCTGTGTATATCTGTATGTCTATTTGGTTTAATGTGTTATTTATAGACGTGTTTCCTTATTGATTTTCTGTCTGGATGATAAGTAGAGTATTAAAGTCCCCTACTATTATTATATTACCATCAATTTATCTAATTATGTCCATTAATATTTTATTTATATATTTAGATGCTCCAGTGTTGGATGCATATTTACAGTTGTTATATCCTATTGTTGGATTGATCCCTTTATCATTATGTAACACCCTTCTTGTCTCTTATTAGAACCTTCATTTTAAAGTCTTTTATCTGGGGCATCTGGATGGCTCACTTGGTTAAGTGTCTGCCTTCAGCTCAGATTATGATCCCAGGGTTCTGGGATTGAGCACCATGTTGGGCTCCCTGCTTAGTAGGGAGTCTGCTTCTCCCTCTCCTTCTGCCCCTCCCCCCTGCTCATGCTCTGTCTCTAGCTCTGCTCTCTTTCAAACAAATAAATTAAAAAATCTTTAAAAAAAAAAAGAAGTCTTTTGTCTGATGTATGTATTGCTACTCTGGCACTTTTTTTTTTCCTGCTCCCATTTGCATGATGAATGTTTTTCCATGCCTTCATTTTTAGTCTGTATGTGACTTTAGGTCTGAGGTAAGTCTCTTATAGGCAGTATATGGATTTTGTTTATTTATCCATTCTACCACCCTGTGTCTTTTCACTGGAGAACCCAGGCCACTTATATTTAAAGTAATCGTTGATATTTATGTACTTACTTAGATTTTTGAAATTTGTTTTCATAGTTCTTTGTTTCTTCTTCTCTCGCTCTCTTTCTTTGCAGTTGATGAGTATCTTTAATACTTTGTTTGACTTTCTTTCTCCTTATTTTCTTTGTCTCTATTGTAGGTTTTGGGTTTGTGGTTACCCTGATATTCATATATAACACCTAAGTAAATAGAGTCCATATTAACTTGATGGTCATTTAAGTTCAAACACATTCTTAAAAAAAAAAAAAAAGAAAAATTTTCTTTTTCTCCTTGTCCCTTCTTACTCCCTTCTCCATATTTTATGTATATGTTGTTATATTTTACATTTTTTATTCATATTTTTCTTATGTATATAACCATTTCTTTTCTACTTAAAGGAATCCCTTTAAAGTTTCTTGTAAGGATGATTTAGTGGTGATAAACTCCTTTATCCTTTGTTTGCCTGGGAACTCTTCATCTCCAAATCTGAATGATAACATTGCTAGGTAGAGTATTCTTGGCTGTAGGTTGTTTTTTTTTTTTTTCCCTCTTTCATCACTTTGAATATATCATGCCACCCTCTTCTGGCTTGCAAAGTTTCTGTTGAAATATCAGCTGATAGCTACTTAGGTAACTTTTTGTTTCTTTCTTGCTGTTTTTAGGATTCTGTCTTTGTCTTTAACTTTTGACATTTTTTTTTAAGATTTTATTTATTTATTTGACAGAGAGAGACAGAGAGAGAACACAAGCAGGGTAACTGGGAGAGAGAGAAGCAGGCTTCCCGCCAAGCAGGGAGCCCGATGCGGGGCTCGATCCCAGGACCCTGGGATCATGACCTGAGCCGAAGGCAGACGCTTAATGACTGAGCCACCCAGACACTCCAACTTTTTTTTTTTTTTTTTTAACTTTTGACATTTTTATTACCTCCTTCTGTTAATCTTGTTTGGAACTCTCTGTGTTTCTTGGACTTGGATATCTATTTCCCTCCCTAGGTTAGGTTAAGTTTTCAGTTATTATTTCTTTAAATAAATTTTCGATATCTTTCTAAAGCTCTTCTTCTTCTTCTGGGACACCCATAATGCAAATGTTTGTTTGCTCAAAGTTGTCTAAGAAATCTCTTAATCTGTCTTCATTTTTAAATTCTTTTTTGTTGTTGTTTAGCTTGTGTGCTTTCCATTACCCTGTCTTCCAAATTACTGATGCATTCTTCTGCATTCTCTAATCTACTGTCGATTCCCTCTAGTGTATTTTTATTTTAGTTATTGAAATCTTCAACTCTGATGGTTCTTTATAATATTTTCTCTCTCTTTCCTGATGGTTTCATTGAGTTCTTCAAATCTATTCCCAGGCTCAGTAAGTATCTTTACGATCATTACTTTAAATTCTTTATCAGGCTTATTGCTTATCTCTGTTTCATGTAGTTCTTTTTCTGAGTTTTTTTTTTTTCTCATTCTTTCTTTTTGAGCATATTCCTCTGTCTCCCCATTTTGCTTGACTTTGTTTATTTCTGTGGATTAGGCAAAACACCTACTTCTCCTAAAGCTGAAAGAGTGGTCCTGTATATGTTTTCCCCTATGCAGACTCTATGTGCTTGGTGACTTTTGCTGGTTGACTGGAGCTGTGGCTGTATATGCTAGTTAGTCTTTTAAGCTGTGGTATGTCTTTATGTCTCTTACTCTTCACTTGTTCTCTGTATGTTTCATTGTTCAGTAGCTGTTCAGTCCTCGGTTCTTCAGAAGGAATGGTAATGTTAATAGGTATAATTTGGCATGTCCCATGAAGGAGGTGATGTTAGTCTTATTATGTCACTGTCTTGAGCTGGAACTTCACTACTTGACTTTTTAAATATGTTCATACGTTAATTTATAAGTTTCACTTTTTAGGAGAGGATCACTTTTCTCCAATTCCATAATATCTTCAATGGTGATAAAAAATATAGTGCACTATAGGGTACTCACCCTCCTTATGTGGTCTTGTGGTGCCCTTCTTCCTGTGAAAACATGAGATAATAAAATGGCACAGTTTGCAATTTTAAAGAGTGTAGTCAGTTTAGGTCTAAACAAGAACATGATATTAAAGTAAAAACATGAAAGAGGTGAAAGAGTTAGCCATGTGGATTCCTAGGGGAGAATTTTCCAGATAGATGCCATAGGTAGGGCAAGACTGTATGATGGTAATGTGCCTGTCAGGTCAAGGTATGGCAAGGAAGCTAGTATATCTGAGTGGAGTGAGTGACAGTAGGAAATGAAGTCACAGAAGTTAGAGATAGGTAGATAGCAGGAACTCTTCCATATAATTAAGAAGCTGAGGGGAATGGGTAGGCACTGCAGGGACCTAATATAACTTATATTTTAAAATCTACAAGCCACACAGTGACTTCTCTATGAGGAATAGATTAAAGAAAGTTAAAAGGAGAATTAGATTATTTAGGAAATTATTATAGTTACTAAGGTAAGTGATATTGGTGACACTGACTAGAGGATTCATGGTAAAAAATGATAAAGAGTAGGAAGATTCTGGGTCTATTTTGAAGGTATTTCAACAGCATTTCCTGCTGGATTAGATGGGGGTATGAGAGAATAAAAGTGAAACAGTTAGATCAAGCCACTGGAAGGATAGAATGACATTAATTGAGAAAGAGGAGTCTGAGGCAAGTTTTGGAGGAATTACCAGAATTTCACTTTGTGACATACTGATGTTGATATATTTTCTAGTGAAGTGAAGACATCCAAAAAGGTTATATGTATAAATTTGAAGTTCACAGAATGATCTTTATAGGAGATATTCATGATAGAGCTGTTGGCATTGAGGTGGTATCAGATACAACCGGACAAGATAATAAAAAAGTGAATATAAAATAGGACAGTAGGGTGGCACTTGGGTCTAAAGAAATTCAGTATATAGAGATCAAAAAAGAGGTGATTATCATTTTTAACGAGACTGAAACATTTTTGATATAAAAAAATAAAGGTGAACCCTTAATAGTTTAAGATTAAAATGGAAGAGTTTAAAATAAAGAATTAAGGTTCATTATGAGAAAATTAAGATTTGGTAGTTATGAAGGGTTGGCTCCTAGGAAATACCTGCTATTCCCCTGAGTAGCCTATATTATTTTGCTGTGGCCGATGTTGAAGACGTTACTGCCTATGTTCTCCTCTAGGACTTTAATGGATTCCTGTCTAACACTGAGGTCTTTCCTCCGTTTAGAGTTTATCTTTGTGTATGGTGTAAGCAAAAATTGACAAGGCAAGAAACAACAAATGTTGGAGAGGTTGTGGAGAAAGGGGAACCCTCTTACACTGTTGGTGGGAATGCAAGTTGGTACAGCCACTTTGGAAAACAGTATAGAGGTTCCTCAAGAAGTTAAAAATAGAGTTACCCTATGACCCTGTAACTGCCTACTGGGTATTTACCCCAAAGATACAGATGTAGTGAAAAGAAGGACCACATGCACCCCAATGTTCATAGTAGCAATGTCCACAATAGCCAAACTGTGGAAAGAGCCAAGATGCCCTTCAACAGATGAATGGATAAAAAAGATGTGGTCCATATATACAATGGAATATTACTCAGCCATCAGAAAGGATGAATACCCAACTTTTGCATCAACGTGGACGGAACTGGAGGAGATTGTGCTAAGTGAAATAAATCAAATAGAGAAAGTCAATTATCATATGGTTTCACTTATTTGTGGAATAGCATGGAGGACATTAGGAGAAGGAAGGGAAAAATGAAGGGGGGGGGAATTAGAGGGGAGACGAACCATGAGAGATCATGGTCTCCGGGAAACAAACTGAGGGTTTTAGAGGGAAGGGGAGGTGGGTTAGCCCAGCGATGGAAATAAGGAGGGCACATATTGCATGGAGCAGTGGGTGTTAAACGCAAACAACGAATCATGGAACACTACATCAAAAACTAATGATGTACTGTATGGTGACTAACATAACATAATAATAAATAAATAAAAATAAATCTTGTTTTGATGAAATAATGGAGATCAAGCTGATGTATATCAGGAAATAATAGAATTTCCTATGGAAAAGGGTATAGAGAGGAGATGCATGTGACCTTATTTGTTCACTGGATACCACTTCAATACCCTTCACTTTAGGAGCCATTTTTGGCATACTGCTAACCCTGTTAAAGCTTGGTATATCAATATCTAATATTAAACATACACACACACAATAATCAGCATTACAGAGTTATTAAATCTATTTCTGGAATATCTGAATACACAGGTAACTCATTAGGTGGGACTTAATCTTTCAGCAGATGTTTGCAACCTTTTCAATATGAGACTCCCAGGCCTATGGAATCGGAGGTGATTTAATTTTGCTGTCATTTGCTAGATCTTACAGAAGTGATGGAGGCACTTTATAGAATGAAAATGTATAATAGTAGGTTACTGGATCCACAGGAGTCATATCATAATACACCTTTTAAACAGAGAAATAAAGTGAAGATGTGAGGATTCTATATTATCCCATCTTTTGTTCTTCTTTTTCAGTCTCTAGCTTTTAAGATGCATCTTGTCATTTTCCCCAGAGCTCTATTTGTGTTATTCTCAATAAAGCTTATTAAAGTGGAATGCTATACCCAGTCATTGTTATGCTAATCAATGCACAAGGATTTCTTCATAGTGTTTCTGTATTTTACTGAAAAACAAAACAAAACAAAACAGGGTAGTTTAAAAGCATAAAAATCTATGTTCCTAAACCATGTCTTTTCTTACATGGACTTACCTATATCCATCTCACATCACTACTGCTAAATAGTACCAATTTATAAACTTGTTTTCATCATAGCCTAATTTCTTCTGTAACAAAACTTTGTGGAGGGGAGGTCTTTTGTATATGTTATTAATGACAACGTATCTACATTTCATTGATTTTGAAAGTATTCTGAATAGATGATAATTTCTTTTTCCATTGCATTCTCTCCTCAAGCCAACTTCCTCTTTGTAGTAGTATGAAAAAAAGGAATTCTTAGTCACAGGTATTTAATGAATGTAGTGTAGCATGTGGCTCTCATAGGCCCCCAAATCACCTAAAACTGTGAAATGTTGGGAGTTGGCATTTTGTTTCTCTCTTTCCCTCTCTCTCTCTCCTTCTCACACACACAGGTTTTTTCAGAGTCCACAAACTCTAAAATGTTACTGGCTTCTCAGGGAAATTCCAGTATAATGTAGGAATTGGTGTTATGGTCTACAAATAGCAATTCATTAGTAACTATCATCTTGGAATTTCCCTTTGTAATATACCATAGTACATCTTTCCTAATGTCCTCACATTTGGAAAGAAAATGAGAATATCCCTTGCAGTACATCTGCTAATACTACTAGTGCTATGCTTTTTGCAGAAAGAGAAGCAGAAGCAGGTTTAGACATAAATGTAGGGAGAGAGGACAGAGGCTTATGTGGGAATTTAAGGATGGTATCATTTAAGAGCACTTTCACAATATAGTGCTCCTAATAGTTTATAGCCCCTACTAAGTTGCCCCAGTAAAGATAAAATACTGTAGAATGCTGAGATTTCTTTTTTTAAGAAGGAAAGGGCTCCTAGAAATGTAAACAGATTGTCATTTGTAACTTTACATTTACTGATTTCCTATAATCACCTGATTATTTATAAGGAGACACCTGCCCTGAACATACAACCAATTACATAGATAGTGAATATTGAAGACTTATTATGGAATATGATAACTTGCTAATGAGCAGAGATCTGGGTAAAATATAAAATGGGGATAAGAGAAAGCTAGTTCTAGACATATGGTCAGAAACAGGAGAAACCTTAGTGCTCAAGGAATCTAAAAGAGGTGGGGAGAACAGAGGTTGTCTTTTGCCTCTAATTTTTCTAAGACTTACTTTTAACCATAATGGAGCTATATCTGTATGTTTTCCCTACTGACATAAAAAATATTTAAATTGCATAAATCACTAGGGCAGCAGTTTTGCATCTTCCCAGCTATCTAGAAGTTTTTTCTTGAAACACAGCCACAGGTATTGTCTAGGAGAATGCATCTCAATTAGCTGGGGGTGAAGAATGAACTTTTTATTTTTCCCAATCTGTCATGGACCAACATGTTTGTAAAATACAATAAAAATGAATTAAGAGAAACAAATGAAAAGACACAAAATTCAATTCCCACTTTGTTATCAATAGATGCAACAGGCATAAAATTACTTTCTTCAATTGCTATACAATTTCTACATGATTACTCTCAAATTCTGTACAGCACCTCAGACAGTGACCAACATTTTGCAGACCATCACCAGTTGGCCTATCACTGTTCGGCAGCATTGATTGGGAGGGTTGACAGCTATGCACAATGAGGGAGCAAAAAGTGGACTTCTGGACCTTTATTCCCAATAGAGAGGGACTCTGCCTTTTAACTCTTTCTCATGTAGGAACTTTGCTTAAAATTGGCTTTGAAGTATGTTTCCTATGCTTACAAATAAAATTAAAAACCATTCACATGTTACATAGAGACTCACATAGTGACCCTTTAAGCCAGTGGTTCTCAAAGGATCCTCACACAGACATTTTATTAATTTTGTGGACTCCTATTACTTATGAGATTGTCTTTGGCTTATTTTATTTAGGATAATCTTTTTTTATTCCTATTTCATACAATAGGCTTTTATTGATCTTAAAACAGTATGTGGGAAATCAGATTTTCAATGAATTTTATTGCAAGATTGTAAAAGGAGCAATGTCAATTATGTTTAGAAATTATTAAAATGTAAATGATCCATTGGATAGATGAGATCAAAACCACTTATGTAATCCTGTGTTGTGCACCAGTCTAGTGTTTTATAAATTGTTTTAAGGGAGAATCTACAGTTTGTCCTAGAGATCTGAGTGTTATTTAAGAGAAATACACATGTACATCTTATATAGACTTAAAATTAATGTCCTTTTCTAAGCTTTACAAATTTATTTCTGGTCTTATTTTTTACTTTTTTTAAATCAGACCAATCCTATCAAAACTTTCTATTTTTATCTCCCCATAAAAACTTAAGAGCGCTACCAATAATGGTCTCAAAAAAAAAATGTATGTTACAATAAAACATATTGGCTTCATCTACATGCTAGAAAATCAAACACCCAAACAAATATAAAAGAAGAAGAAAAAGTGAATCTCGAGAGCCCTATGTTACCAACTTAATTAATGAGAAACTTTTCATTTCTCATCTTGGGTCTCCTTCTGTAACCATTGATATATAAACCTCAAGGTTGATTATGGATTAATGGTGGAGTATTAAGTATTACTTGTAGCACTTAGCTTTTCCCAAAACTCCACGTATTTTATTTTTCATATGCTAAAGATAAATTCAATATATACCATTCAGAGACTGTCAGGAGATCTCAATGTGTGTCTTTTAGATATATCTTTGGGTAAAATCAATTGCTTATCTCAACTGCTAGAGAATTTCCTGGAAGAAAAGCTAAGGAGATACCTAGGCAGTCACTTGATCTCCTATTAGTGCAGGAAAATCCACCCCTCTCATTTAGTTTTTCCCACCTTTTGATTTTTCTCTACCGTAGTTGGTCAGTGAGGTTGCATACTGATGAGAAAATCTGTGCAGCACCAACATTTATTCAAACTGAAGAAGGCTCTGGGACGGTGTTATAAAAAGGTCTTAGAGAGGACAATTATATAATTATATAATTATACAATTATATAATTGGCTAGTTATAAATAAGGGAGTTTTAAGAGGAAAGAGGAGGAAGAAGGTGAGATTTAGTGATGGAAAGCAGAATCCAAGAAAAACCTGGAAGCATATATTCTCTTAACTCTCTTGATTCAAAGCCATATGATGTACTCTTTATAAGAAAAGCTTTAATGCAATTGTAAAAAAAAATGCCCTTGAGCCAAGTAAACTAACTAATGCAATATTTTTGATTTTCACTTTAAAAGTAGAAAACCAAAACATAAATACATTCAGAATTGTTAGGTGATAATACGAACTAATATATTTCAAAATTCCATAAAGAAAATTTCCAGAAGAGATAGTGTTTTGTTAACAGCACATCCATTTACTGTAAGATTTCAGATGTTTTAAGGAGATGCTGGTTTCCTTACAAACTGTAGCCATAGAGCTCCTTAATCAACAAAAAATCACATTAAAGCTTTCTTTATGTAAAATTGAATATAATTGTATACTATAAGAAAGATATTAGGAAAAATATTGATTATTGCTATGGGTCTACTAAAATGCCATTTGACATTGTCATTTCTAATAATATTGTCAGTTATATTAATGGAGGTGTAAAAAGAATAATATTCAAATATAGAATTGATATAAACTGGGAAGAAAAACTAGTATGCTTTTAGAAAATAGTATTTCAAATGCTGAGTAAACGCTAACATGATGGAGTTTACCAGGTATAAAAATTAAGGATTGCCTTTAGATTAAAATAAAAGCAGTTGCCCAGATGAATGTGGTGGTCTGTCTTCAGTATCCACATTAATGTAGCCAGGAGATTATATCGACCACAAATTCTACTAGAGCAAACATTGAGACAGAACTTATCAAAACCTACATGTGATTTCTACACTGCTTTAATAAGGGTACACTTACTAGATCAATAAAACTAATTGTTCTTCAATGTTTTACAGAAGGTAGCCAAATATGGAGATTTGATTTAGATTCAAGGCATGTTGTTTTAATAGAACAGGTTACATTTCAAATGATGATCTGGAATCCAGGATGTATGTATAAGTATTGAGGAACTGGAGCTATTAAACCTGGAAAAGAGAAAATCAGGAGGATAACTGAGAGTCAGATTCAGGTATTTGAAGAGCCCTGAGGGAGAATACCCTTGTGTTGTTCTGCTCCAGAGGGCTGAGCTATGACCAATTGTTTGGTAGGAGTGACACCTGTGTGATAGGAACTGCATGTTAGGGCAGCTAAGTGTGCAAGCTCTGGAGCCAGACTACTTAGGTTTATGTGCAGTCTTCTCTTTACCTAGGTATATAATCTTGGGCTTGATTTTTCAGGCTTTCTGTGTATCCGCTTCTCTTAACCAAAAAAAAAAGTACAAACTCTTGTGAATACTAAATGAATCAATACAAGTAATGCATTTGGAGCATCACCTGAGCATCTGGAGTATTAGCAAGGGTCAATAAGTACTAGTTTCTATTCTAGGTTTTAGATCTCCTCAATAATAAAAGTGATTGTGAGAAATGCTCACCCTAGTAAAGCATGAATGTAAGCTTTTGCTTCCTATAAACAAATTGTAGAATTTTTGCCCTGGTTCCTCATTGATATTGATATTTAGAATTGCTGTTAATTGTGAGTTTTTCATTATTAGGTATTTACATCTATGTGACACTTTTTCCAGAATCTTTGAAGAGTGAGATTATTAGGTGCACATTTAAGTATTAGTCAATATGAATCATCCTGATTTCACTTTTTTTTTTTTCATTGTAATGATGTTTGCTTCTCTTACCAAAATGCTTCTTCAAAGTTAATACAGTTTTTTTATTTATTCAATTAAGATGTAAATAATTGTCACCTTGAAAAGTAAATTTCCCCAAGAGATGTATTTATATATATTTTTTAATATAACAGCTGTTCCAAAGGCTTTATCTAAAGGACTGTATATCTAATTTGAACTTTTAGTTAATGGCAACTCTTTGGTTGTAAGAAGACTCTGAAATTATTCAGCAAAATCACTAAAATTCTTCCCCTTTTGGAGAAAGATAATGTCATTGGCTCTCTACAACTTTTAGGAAGTGGTGATAGACTGCAACAAAGAGATATAGGAAATGTCATTATTCAGTCAGCACAAATATGAATTGTAGTGACAGTAATACCCTAGAGAATCCCTTTAATCCTGTTCATCCATTAACATAGATAAGGAGGTGCCAAGTCTCTTTCCAACTACTATTTTCTTCATGTACCACTCCCTCCTTAATATGTGTAAAGCTTCATTTACCATCAACTGTTTAATGATGCCCAAATTTTTATCTCCAAACCCACTCATATATAAAAAATTTTACTTACCTTGTCCAATTGTAAAGTTTTAAATAAACCTCAAGCTCAACTTCCCAAAGTTGAACTGAACAGTTTCCTCCTACAAACCTGGTTCTGCTCCTAGTTTCCCTATAGCATAGAAAGGAATCTCTATTGGGGCGCCTGGGTGGCTCAGTCGTTAAGTGTCTGCCTTCGGCTCAGGTCATGATCCCAGGATCCTGGGATCGAGCCCCACATCGGGCTCCCTGCACGGCGGGAAGCCTGCTTCTCCCTCTCCCACTCCCCCTGCTTGTGTTCCCTTTCTCGCTGTGTCTCTCTCTGTCAAATAAATTAATAAAATCTTTAAAAAAAAAAAAAAAAAAAAAAGAAAGGAATCTCTATTAATCCAGTTGAACAAGACAAAAACCTGAGTCCTGCTTTAATCTTCCCTCTCCTTGTCCCTCACTCCCCTATACCATCCTATCATTGAGGGCTACATATTTTACTCCTAAATAGCTCTCAATTCTGTTTATGTCTCTGCAATCAATAACTTCTGTCACATTCCCTAGATTCACAGGCTTGCTAACTTCTCCATTTCTTTTGTTCTTTCCCCCTTTCACTCTGTTCTCCACAATGAAACCAAAAAGGGCAACAGAAAATGGTCTTTCTTTCCTTACTTTTAGACAGCTTTAATGTAAGATAATTGACATATAATAAACTGCACATATTTGTAGTATAAAATATAAATGTAAGCTGTACCTAAACAACATGTAAAATTAATAAATGTTGACATATGTTTAATCCCCCAAGTTACAAAAAAAAAAACAAAACACATCATGATAATGGACAAACCACATAAAATTTCCTGCTGACCCTTGTGCTCTTTGTCTTATTCTCCCCTTTATCTACTCCCCTTGATCCAGGCAACTCCTGAGCTGTTTTCTGTCACTATAAATTCATTTGGATTTTCTAGAATTTCATATATATGGAACTATGAAATGCATACTCTATCTTTGCTTACTTAGAATAATTATTTTGAGGTTATCTATGTTACATGTAACAATAGTTTATTCCTTTGTATTGATGAGTAACATTCTATTGTATGGATAACACCAATCGTTTATCCATTTACCTGTTGATGAATATTTGAGTTGCTTCAAGTTTGGGGCTATTATAAATACAGCTTTAATGAGCACTGTGTAAAAGTCTGTGTGAATATACATTTATCTGGGTAAATAATACCTAGGAGTGGAATGGAAGGGTTATCTGGTAGCATTATATTTCACTTTTTAAGAAATTGCAAGATGTTTTTTGGGGCGCCTTAGGTGGATCAGTCAGTTAAGTGTTCGACTCCTGATTTGGCTCAGGTCATGATCGCAGGGTCATGAGATCGAGCCCCAAGTTGGGCTCCTTGCTGAATGTGGAGCCTGCTTGGGATTCTCTCTCTCCCTCTCCCTCTGCCCCTACCCTGCTCATGTGCTCGCCTGTGCTCTCTCTCTCTCATTCTCTCTCAAAAAAAAAAAAAAAACTTGCAAAAGTGTTTTCCAATGTAATTGTATGATACATTTAAAACAGCAAATTGTGAAAATGTCCATTTGCTCCACATCCTCACCAACACTTGATATGCTCAGTCTTTTTAATCTTAAATATTATTCTGGGTATGATTTAGTATCTTATTGTAGTTTTAATTTGTATTTCTCTAATGATGACATTGAAATCTTTTCATGTGATTGTTTTCAATCCATATATCTTTTTTAGTGGAATATCCTTTCAAGTCTTTTCCCTGTTTTTTAAAAATTGGTTTTATGTTTCTTAATATTGAATTGTAGAATTTTTTTGTGTACTCTAATTAGATTTCTTTTGACAGATACATGTTTTCTAAATACTTGCTACTGTGGGGTTCCAGGATGTCTCAGTCAGTTAAGCAGCTGCCTTCGGGTCAGGTCATGATCTCAGGGTTCTGGGATGGAGCCCCATATCAGGGCTCCCTGCTCAGCGGGGAGTCTGCTTCTCCCTCTCCCTTCACCCCTCCCCCTGCTCCTGTGCTCGCTCTCTCTCTCACTTTCTCTCGCTCAAATAAAATCTTAAAAAAAAAAAAAAATACTTGCTACCAGTTTGTGGCCTGCCTTTTTATTTTAATATATTAAATTTAATTATACTGTTACAATTATATTAGTCTTTTAATAAACAAAATTTTAATTTTGATGAAGTCAATTTATTGATTTTCTTTTAGTTGGTACTTAGGGATTTTTGGCAAAAAATGGTTACTTAGAGTTTTACTAGTTTCTAGTTTTTTCTAGAAATTTCATAGGTGTAGCTGTTAAATTATTGTATGGCTATGTCGTGTGATCCATGTTTAGTTACTTATTATAGTGTCAGGTCAGGTTGAAGCTTATTTCTTTGGAATCAGTATCTTTTTTTTTTTTTTTTCAAGTTTTTATTTAAATTCAAGTTAGTTAACTTGAATTTAACTAGTGTAGTATTGGTTCCAGGAGTAGAATTTAGTGATTCATCACTTACATGTAACACCTAGTGCTCATCACAACATGTGCCCTCCCAAATGCCTATCACCCATTTAGCCTGTCCCCCCACCCACCACCTCTCCAGCAACCCTCAGTTTGTTCTCTCTAGTTAAGAGTCTCTTATGGTTTGCCTCTCTCTCTGTTTTTATCTTATTTTATGAATCAGTATCTTTTTTAAACCAAGTTATAATTTATTTCGTTGAATTGCCTCAGTACCTTTGTTGAATTTCAGTTAATCATATAAGTGTGTATTTCTAGACTATTCTATTCCTCTGATCTATATATTTGTCCTCACTCTAATACCACACTATCTTGATTACTATAACTTTATGTTTTGAAATCCAGTAAAATAGGTTTTCCGTTTTTCCTTCATTTCCAAAATTGTTCTTACTGTTCTGTTTTTTACTTATCCACATGTACATATTCTGTTTGATAATTAAAATTTATCTGTCAGATAATAACTCAAATATCCCTTCATCAGTAAACTTTTTCCTGATTCCCTCTTTGAATACATAATTTTCCAGTATGATAGGTTCTTTCTACCTTCTCTAATTTTTTCCTTCAGAGAACTTACTACACTGTGTAATTAGTTGTTTTATTGTTAGTTGTTTTTGTTCTTGTTTTACTTAATATTTGCTTCTTCCCTTCTGAAGCAGGAGCTAAATCTTTTTACAAACACAGAATCTAGTACCAGCAGTCCTCCCTTCTCACAGTTTTACTATGCAAAAATTTCAGTTGTCACTGAAATTAGATAACACCAGTCCCCAAAAACATGGTTCAAGTTTTAGTTACTACTATGTACTAACTGTAAAGAATTACATAAAGTACAAACATTGCTGCTAAGTCTTCAATCCACAAGCCATTACATGAATAACAGATACAGCTGTTTTTTTCTAAAGTCTGTTAGTGATTGGTCATTACATACCTGTTTTTCAGTTCATGTATAGACAGCAAAGCATAAAATTATACTACCCCTTCACCCCAGTGATAAACCCATATGGCACTTTACAAAAATGCATAATTGAAAGAGAGGTTGGCCAACAAAAGAAAAAGTGCTGAAAAGAAACAAAAAGTGATAATGCTAGAAGTGAAACTCAAACTGCACATCAAAGGAGTTACAGAAGAAATAACTGACAGAGGGAATGTTGATGCACTTTTCCTTTGATAGACCCTAGAAATACAGAGGAATGAGTAAATATGAATTTATCCACATAAATGAGGAAGGTGGTCATGATGCAAAGCTAAAGATATTTAGAGAAAATGGTACTGGTGAAAACCTTCATAATCAAAGGAATTCTGAGAGATTTTCCTATACATCTATAATGAATAGTAAGAGTTTTTGATGTTTTATGGATGCTAAAAAACTAGAATTTACAGAGCAAAGTAAAAGAATGCAAGGAGCCACGTTTTGGGGGGGAGGTTAGAATCTGTACATGGTTTCCCCAAGCATGCTTAGACAGGGCTGAGTTTTAGATGTGCAGGACAAGACTTTGGAATCCCTAGCAGAGAATATCTGCTTCATGCCGATCATGTGAGAAGACATGCAGTGCTGGGAAACTGCAGTGTCAACTTGGTCTAGTAGAGACACTGTGCTGTGTATTTCTGGCATCAGCTGAAAGCCCTCTAAGTTCACAGTTTGAAAATAATGACAATGATACAGAGTAGGATATATGCCCTAAGCTTGAAACAAAAATGAAATAGATGCATCCTAACAGAGAATAAAATTGAGCTTAATAAGATTAAATGCATAGATTAAGAATTCCTCATATCAGTGAGGTCATATGATACATGTCTTTCTCTGTTTGACTTATTTCGCTCAGCATAATACCCTCCAGTTCCTTCCACGTCGTTGAGGGTTGCTGGAGTGGGGGGTGGGGTGGGAGGGATGGGGTGACTG